>NC_056725.1:1361831689-1362131689 GCF_019279795.1 Protopterus annectens
GCAGGTGCCACATTGTGTGGTACCTCTCCATATCTCCTGAGTGTTTTTCACCAGTTTCTTCTTCTCCAACTCACATTTCATATTTTTTCCATTCCTTGATACAAATTTAGGTTTTTCCCCTACAGTTTTAAAAACATTCCTATCAGTTTTTAAAATATTCCAATTCTTGGAAATAATATTCTTAATATCTCTACAATAGGGTGCAAATTTCAAAATGTATGCCCTTGTATACTCGTAGGAGTCTCCATCATCACTATCACTAGTACCACCTCCTCTTTTACTGGGTCCACTCCCTATAAGGGGTTTATATTTTTCCCCCATTCATTCTTTACATATTCTACAACATCTCTGTTCCTTACTGTTACTAAGCACCAAGATAAACTATATCCCTAAATGTAAACAAGTACCTATTCATACCTTACACCTCCTTACTCTCCCTTCTTCACTTACTTCCTTACTTCTATCAATTTGTCTTCCATAGCTTTCTCACTAAATATACTGTAAGCCTGCTTTTCTCTCACTTCATAGGTAGGTACTAGGCTTTTGGCCCTGGGGCCTATACAAGCCCAGCCAAAAAGGTACCCTGGCTTTTGCCACCCAAGAAAATTATTTTCCTGTGCCACTGTCGAGCAGAGCCACAGAGGTGATCCCCGGGATGAATTTCCTATTTCCCATCCAATCATCAAGATTTTTTTTGAAGAGTGCTAATGAGGAGCTTTGTTTGCTATAGATAGGTAGTTTATTCCAGAGTATGGGAAGTCTCTGGGACAGGAATCTATCCCTCTGGTATGTTCTGTTTATTGTGGTGACAAGGTTTAGGTCCCTAGAGCGTGTAGCTCGGAGGGATTGGGATTTCTTTAAGTGGAGCATGTCCAACAGCTCTGGGTTTGACATAGCTTTGTATGTTAGGCAGAGATCACCTCTGAGTCGGCGTTATGCGACGGAGTAAAGTTGGAGTTTTTTGAGATGGTCTGTGTAGGGCATCTGTTTGAGGCCAGTAATCCTCTTTGAGAGGTATTTCTGTGGCCTTTCCAGTTGTTGTAGATGTCTTGTGAGATACACACCAAAAGGGGTGTTGTACTCTATAATGGGTCTAATGAGTGATGAGTAGAGGGGGAACAATGACCTCTTTTTTTCTGGATGAAAAACCTTTTGTGATGAGGTGTGCCACTTAAAAGGATTTCCTGACTACTGTGGCAATGTGATTATCAAAGGAGAGACTACTGTCCACCTGTGTCCCAAGGTCTCTTATCACACTTTCAGTGTTAAGTATACTACCGCCTATGTTGTAGTTCATGGGTACAAAGTTTTTACCAAAGGGGATGACAATGCACTTTTTGGCATTGAACTTGAGGCCATGGCTTTAACACCAGGCATCTGTCTCAGTATGGCCCTTTTGTAGGATGTCCACATCGTTAGGAGTTTCGATTATGGCTCCTAGTTTGCAGTCATCTGTGAACTTCATTAGCCAAAGACCTTCTGTGTTAGCCTGTACTTCAGAGAAGTAGATACCAAACAGGAGAGGACCCAGGACTGAACCCTGTGGTACTCCACTTGTCACTGGTCTGAAGTCGGATTTGGAGTTTGCTACTTTCACAGCGTGGGTTCTGTCAGTGAGCCAGTTGGCAATCCATCTTGTGACATAGGGATTTATACCTAGTTTAGTGAGTTTATCTATAATTCCAGAGTGGGGGGATGGTGTTGAAAACCTTGGCAAAATCTAGATAGGCTGTGTGAACCACATTACCCTTGTCTACAGCTTTGGTGACTGCTTCAAAGAAGTCTATCAGGTTTAGGAGACATTATCTGCCTTTTACAAACCCAAACTGGGTGGGATCCAGAGTTTGGAGATTACCTATGTCTTTGTTTATAAGTTCCATGATGATACGTTCCATGGCCTTGAGACCAGGCTCATCAGGCTAATGGGGCGGTAGTTCCCGGGGTCCGTGGTGGCTCCCCCCTTGTGGAGTGGGATAACTGTTGCTGTATGCCATTCAACAGGCACAAAGCCTGAGGTGAGGCTATGATTGAACATAGTACTTGGGTGGGGTGCCAG
The DNA here is from genome assembly GCF_019279795.1 of Protopterus annectens. Classification (NCBI taxonomy): domain Eukaryota; kingdom Metazoa; phylum Chordata; order Ceratodontiformes; family Protopteridae; genus Protopterus; species Protopterus annectens. Next base: position 1,361,833,746 of record NC_056725.1, read on the forward strand.
TTCGTTCTGTGGTTCATGTAGAATGCAGCCTGGGATGTTGTCTGGTCCCATGGATGCTGTGTTCTTGGCTTTGGAAAGTGTGTTTTTTACCTGTGCAGCCATGATTACAGCAACTTTGCATTCTTCCGGTATAGAGATGGACTCTTTAGGGGGTGAGAGGGGGGTAAAGTTAGCACTGAACCTATCTGCCAGGATGTTGGCAATATCAGTTGGATCTGTATATTTAGTGCCATTGTGCTGTAACTCAGAGCAGATCTGAGTGTTGCCATTGAGATTCTTGACATAGATATAGAATGCTTTGTGGTTGTCTTTAGAATCAGTGGCGATTTTGTTTTCGTACCTAGCTTTGGAGGATTTTATCGGGGATCGCAGCTTCTTACTGAGGCTGACCAGGGAGCTCCTCCACTCATGGGATTTTACTCTCTTTTGCAAGAGTTTCTTCGTTCTGTTGTACAGTTTGTTTATGGCAGGGGACCACCAGATTGGCTTCCTTTTTTTGGAGGTTAGCGTCTTGGTTCTGTTTGGGATAACACGATCCATGCACTCATGTAAGTGCTTATAAAGTGCAATTGTGTAGGATTCAGTAGTCGTAACTGTATTGTCCATCTGCATGGGTGTCATGAAGTTCACCACTTCTGTCTTAAGAAGCATGAAGTTGGCTTTGGAGAATTTTTTTTACCATGGTTCCTTAATGGGGGGGGGGGGGGGTGGAGGCAGGATGTGGATATCTAGGGTAATTCGCTTATGGTCGGATCGGACCAATTATGCGTTGACTTCAGGTGTGGAACACTGGTCACTCATATTGGTAATGACTAGATCTAGGATATTGTTGCCCCTGGTGGGGTGTGGATAAGCTGATCCAGGGCATTGGAGTTTATAAATTCCAGAAAGCGTTGAGCGAAAGAGTTGGTACATGACTAGTTTTCACAGTTAATGCTGGGGTAGTTGAAATCGGCCATTATTAAGGTGTTTGGTTGAACCCTAATATTTTCCAGTACATCAAGAAAAGAGGAGTGGGAATCCTGGGGCATGGTGGGTGATCTGTAGCAAGCTACAATTTGTATTGCAGTTTTGCCCAGAGTTAGTTGCACTTGGATAACCTTGGCTGCATTATGCTGAGCAACTAGCCTGGAGGTGTGGATATCCTTAATGAATATGGACACACCTCCGCCTTTGGTGTTCCGGTCCAGGTTACATGGCCGAAAAGTGTGGTATGAGTTATAGCCTGGTAGTGCAGGGGTGCTCTCTGGAGCCTTGAACCAGGTCTCAGTCACTGCACAGATATCGATGTTCTTCATTGTAAGGAGTGCCTCAAGTGAGTGCATTTTGAGATTTAGACTTCTAGCACTGAGTAACATCACCCTCAGTTTTTGCTTGCCTGTTCCTGTTACGGTGGTGAATTTGTCATTTGAACCTTGCCTAAAAAAAGGCACTATAGGGGCAGCAAGAACCTTAGCCAGTATCCAGAATCCCAGGGGTGACAGGTGCAGGTCATCTCTGGCAAAGCATTGTGGTCTGTCAACCATGTCATCCCAGGCAGACAAATACTGGATCCCTTTAGAATGGCACCAGAAGCTTAGCCAATTGTTGAAGTCAATCATTTTGTCCTTGTACTGCGGTGGTGGTGCTGCGGTAGCGTTGTCGCCTCACAGTTAGACGTTGCCTGTTCGATTCTCAGTTAGCGCGTCTTCTGTGTGGCGACATGTGTGAATGGGCGTTCCTTCATTGAAGGTTGTGCATTAGGTCCGGCAAGCCGGCACGTAAAAATCTAATGCCAATCATTAGCGGACCAGAGTTCCACTGTGGCGATCCCTAACCTGGAAAAGCCGAAAGCCACAACAACAACTACTGCGGCATCATTCTGGGTGATGGCAGAATGCTACTCAGGGCTAGGGTCATACCTGCCTGGGCTATAAGATCGGAGAACTCTTCCATGTCTCTTTTCATGTAGTCCAGGGAGGTACGTCTCAGGTCTTTCACACCAATATGGACAATGACAGAGTCATATTTCTACTTGTTGTTGAGTGACCTGAGTGCGTGGGTTATATGGCGGATCCTGGCACCCGACAGGCAGCTGACAGTAACCTTCTCTTTGTTTAGCCTGGTAAGTGGGACATCAGTGTGCCTGACTATAGAGTCACCTTTGACTAGTGTGTTGGGTACGTTGTTTTGCCTTATTGGCTGTGGTTGAGTGGCACACTGAGTCTGTGGGCTATGTGTCATTTGGGTTGTGTTGCTGGGTGCAGGTTGCTTGCATTTCTGCTTTGGAGGTCTCTCTTGCTTGAGCAGATTATTATTGAGAGCCTCTGCAAATGTTTTTGTGTTTCTGTGTGTGGATTTCATATTGCAGATGTTCATCGTGTTTCACTGTTGCAGTCATCACTGTAGGGTTCTTCCTGCCGGCAGGCAGCCCTCGGTCAGCCAGAATCCTAAAGTCTGGGTCCGGCATCAGCTGTGCTGTCACCCTCCATGACGTCAGAGCACCAGCGGTACAAAGCTCCCAGCCGACGCCATGTTCTCCAGTCTTTCTTGCCGCGCGGTGGAAGCAGTTCGCAAGTGCCGGTTGGCTGATTCCTGCTATTTTTGGTGCTTCATTCCGAAGACTTTCTTCTTTTCAAAGCTAAGTACCTCGTTGGTGAAACTTTTTTCTTGCTCCACACCGATGTCAGAAAAAGTTAATAATTGTATTTCATGTGGGAAGCAAATACCTCATAAGGATTTTCACTCTTACTGTATTCCTTGTCTAGGCCCTGACCACGACGTAGCTAGTTGTCGGTTTTGTGCTCGATTTAATCAACGTACTATTAAACGGAGATACGATTTTGCTTTTCATTACTTTGGGAGGTGATTTAATTATAACATGTTGTCGGACACGCTTCTGACTACCGGAGTTCATAAAAGGCGCAAGGATAAGGATAGGCCTCCGAGGTCCAAATCAGACGACAGTCTACAATCAGAGCCAGCTGCCGGTTCGGCCATCGTCAGTGAGGCGCTTTCGCAGCCCCTGTCATCAGCCATTACAGAACCGCTTGCCGAAACGGGCTCCCACGAGGAGCCAACTAGGCCTTCGAATACTCCAGGTGCAGGACCTTCGGATAATGCTCCCTTGGATGGGTCCGGAGCCGCTGTGCAGGTACCGGCTTCTGAGGGGGTTTTCAGGCCTACGCAGCTTCAGATAAAGGCAAAGACAAAGGCAAAGACTCCTTCTAAAACAAAGACTCAAGCCCAGTCCTCCTCTGATCCAGGACCTAAATCTCAAAAGCAAATGCTTAAAATGGCGGAGGACTTGCTAACTATGATTAGGGGTTCACATCCCCCTCCAGACAAAAGGCCAAGACAAGAATTGGATTATGAATCCTCTGATCAGGCATCTATCTCTTCAGTGTCTTCCTCTGAACAGGATTATACTTTCCCTCCTTATGAGGATTCTGATGCTGAGGAATCCATTCAGCTTCTCCTCCTGAGGATTATTCTTTTGGGGAAACTTTACATGACTTGAGGGAACATTTTCACTGGGAAGGACAGGAGTACTCTGAATCTTAGAGAAGGCTTAGGGATTTCCTTCTTCTTCCCCAACACAGACCCCTGGCTATTCCCCCTATTTTGGATATTGTGGATGATGTCTTCTCTGAGGCTAATTTAACTCCTGACTCCTTTCCTCCGACCCCTGCTAAGCCCGATAGATATTACAAAGTCCCTGACTCCCACCAGTTTCTTTATAAAAATCCTACTGCTGATCCAGAAACCATTTCTCAGGGTCCTAAGGGTGTGAAGGCCGCCACTGCTAAGATCCCTATTCCGTCAGATAAGGATTCTAGAGCTTTGGAGAGATGGGGCAAAAGTGTACACTTCTGCTACCTTATCTATTAGGGCTTTAAATTGTCAATTTCATATGTTAAAATATCAGCAATACCTTTTGTCTGTTATGAAACAAAAGCTGGGTACCATTTCTGCATGTGCAGACAATAAGGAATTACATGATTTAATGCATGCTACTGAGCAGGTGGGGAAACAAACCTTACACTGTGGTTTTGATGCTTTGAAGGCCTCTTGCAGGGTGGCTGCCACTGGCACGGTCATTAGAAGGCATGCTTGGGTAAAGGAACAAAATTTGCCTGATCAAGTGAAATCAAAGTTACTGGATGCTCCTGTTCAACATAATGTTTTGTTTGGGTCTAAGGCTGAAGAGGTGATATAGAAAATGGAGGGTAAGGCAAAATCCATGCAAATGGTTAAGGATTTCTTACAAGTTCAGCCTCCTAGATTTAGCAGAAATTGGCCAGCTAAAAATTGGTCCTTTCCCAATAGGTGCCCCAGAGGGAGGGCCCAAGCACAGACCTCTTATAGACCTAGACAGTGGAGTGCTTCCACCCCCAGGGGTGGAGAAGATAGGTCTCAATCTTATAGGAAACAAGCTCAATGACTCCCCCTGCATGGCTCCAGGAACCTCTCTCCTGGATGCTCCTCTGGGAGGAAAACTTTCTCTTTTTCACAGAAATTGGACTTACATAACCCAAGACAAGTGGGTTCTGGATGTAGTTTTAAGAGGTTACAAATTCCACTTTCACACCTTACCAAGAACAAATGGATGGCCAGACCTACCAAAAAATCAATGGGCAGAAGCATTAAAACAGGTGAGGTCCCTCATGGCTATGAGGGCCATAGAACTGGTTCCGAAATCAGAGATGGGACAAGGCTTTTATTCAAGACTCGTTCTAGTTCCCAGAAAGCAAAATACTTGGAGACCCATCCTGGATCTGTCAGTCTTAAATACTTTCCTGGAGATACCAAAGTTCAAGATGCTTACTCTGCAGCGGATCTGTCAGTCTTAAATACTTTCCTGGAGATACCAAAGTTCAAGATGCTTACTCTGCAGCAGCTCCTGCCAATGTTGAGCAAAAATGCATGGATGGTGACATTGGATTTAAAGGAGGCTTAACTACACATTCCTATCGGACAGGAGTGCAGAAGATACCTCAGGTTCAAGGCAGGCTCGAAACATTACCAATTCTCTGCGCTACCCTTTGGCTTGTCTACTGCACCCAGGGTCTTTACCAAGTGCCTGGCACCAGTAGTAGCTTACTGCAGACTCAAGGGAATTCAAATTTACCCTTATCTGGATGACTGCCTTATTCAAGCAGACAGCAAGGATATTTTACTCCAGCACCTGGAATTTGTTCAGAATCTACTCAAGTACCTGGGATTCACTGTGAACGTAAAAAAGTCAAATTTGGCACCCACTCAACAGATAACTTTCCTGGGTGCTCTTTTAAACACAACAACCCAGATGGAATTCCTGACATCAGAAAAACAACTACAGCTGGCTTCAACGTTCAAATGCCTGGCACTAATGTCTCGGCTAACTGCAAGGAAATTCCTGCAGGCTTTAGGTTACATGGCCTCCTGCATCCTACTCATACCATATGCAAGACTGCATATGAGGAAGATACAATGGTACCTAAAAAGCGTATGGTCCCAGCATTGTCACTGTCTTGCCTTGCCTGCAAAAGGAATTCCATTGGTGGGCCATGGCATGTCTTTAAAACAAAGGGAAAGCCTTCAGTCTACCTCCAGCCTACCAAGTGATAACCACGGACGCTTCGGATTATGCATGGGGAGCCCACTTGCAGGGGAAAGGGCTGCAAGGTTTTTGGAAGCATCTACATATCAATTTAAAAGAGATGTTAGCTGTGCAGAATGCCGTCTTGGCTTTCAGGGATCTTTTACAGCCAGGGCAGCTACTGATACGAACAGACAACACCACAGGTATGTGGTACATAAACAAGCAAGGGGGTTCACACTCCTACCCCCTTTGCAGACTAGCCATGACTCTATGGAACACAGCACTAGCTTGCAAAGTAGACCTACAAGTTCAATTCCTGCCAGGGAAACAAAATACTCTGGCAGACAGCCTGAGCAGGAACCTGTCAGACGCACACGAGTGGATGCTAGACACCCAAATATTCAATGATTACAGAAGCCTGGGGCTGCCCGGACATAGATCTATTTGCATCTCCCCACAATTACCAGTTACAGAATTTTTGCACAAGGACATATCACAAGCTTGCATGGAAAGTGGATGCTCTCTCATTCAGTTGGAGGAACCTCTCGGGGTATGCCTTTCCACCACTACCTCTTCTATCACGGGTGTTGTTAAAGATAAAACAGGACAAACCAAAGATGATTTTACTAGCCCCGAATTGGCCTCGACAATTTTGGTACTCAACACTGATAAATCTATCCCAGGAGCCTCCTTGGATTCTACCTCAGATTCCAAATCTTTTGTCTCAACATCAGGGCCAGGTCCTGCACTCTCATATCAAAGCTCTCAGTCTGGCAGCCTGGCGTATTCAGGGTCTATGATTAATCCTACCCTTTTCAAACAGGTCATGGATGTTATCTTAGAAGCCAGAAGGCCTAGCACTAGGAAATCTTATGAAGGTAAATGGAAGAGATTTTGCACCTGGATGCATGCTCAGGAATCGGATCCTCTCATTCCAAATATTCCATTGATTTTACATTACCTAACAGATATGTTACATAAGGGTTTATCGTTTTCCTCAATAAAAATACATGCCTCAGCTATCTATGCACATTATAATACAGATCCTCCAATTTTTTCACATCCACTTCTGAAACAACATCTCAGAGGAGCAAAGAATTTAAGGCCCCCTAGTACACCACCAATTCCTGCCTGAGACCTCAATTATGTTCTGGAAAAACTTACTCTGCCTCCTTTTGAGCCTGCTGCCACATCTGATATAAAGTATTTATCATGGAAGACCGTTATCCTACTGGCTTTAACTTCAGCCAGGAGAGTCTCGGGGTTACAAGCGCTCATGGCTGTGGAACCTTACATTATTTTTCATCAAGACAGGGTTTCTTTGAGGACTAACCCTACTTTCATGCCCAAAGTGGCTTTAAACCAAACTATTCACCTGCCAACTTTTTTCCCTAATCCACAAAATAAGGGGGAGAGGATCTTGTATTCTTTGGACGTGCACAGGCAGCTTCACTTTTACCTTGACAGAACCAAGGATATCAGGAAAACAGAATAACTGTTTGTTTCTTATGCAGCAAATTCCCAAGGCAAAGCTATTTCAAAACAGACCATTTTTAAATGGATTGCTCATGGAATCAGATTTTGTTACTCTCATCATGGAAAGCAAATCCCAGGAAAAAATAGGACTCACTCGACCATACCTGCTGCTACTTCAGCTGCTTTTCTCAGGGGAGTACCTACCAAAGATATTTTGGAAGCTGCAACTTGGAGTTCAGTGCATACTTTCTCTAAGCACTATAATCTCCCTCTTTATTCTAAGTCCAGGGCAGGCCTTGCTTCTGCAGTCTTGCAAGGCCTTCTAGCTGCCCCTTCTACTCAATAACCACCACCTTTTATCTCAGCTTTGGGATTCAACCCTACAGTGATGACTGCAACAGTGAAACACGATGAACATAGTACAGTTGTGTACACTTACCATAAATGTAGATGTTCGAGTGTCTTCACTGTTGCAGTCTGGGTTACCCACCCTCCTGTCCCCTCTTATACTTTCATTGGTGTGGTTCCCTGCTTCACCCTTCTTCTGAGGTGTATTTGCTACAGGGTTAGGGGGTTTGTTGTATGTTACTTTTTTGTTTTACTTTTAGCCTTTACTTTTGGGCACCTGACATCTGGGGCAAGAAAAACTGGAGAACATGGCGTCGGCTGGGAGCTTTGTATCTCTGGCACTCTGATGTCATGGAGGGTGACAGCACAGCTGATGCCGGACCCAGACTTTGGGATTCTGGCCGACCGAGGGCTGCCTGCCGGCAGGAAGAACCCTACAATGATGACTGCAACAGTGAAGACACTCGAACATCTACATTTATGGTAAGTGTACACAACTGTACTTTCCTGTTTGCATCATACTAACTTACCTTTAATTTCACTATAAAGGGTCTATATTATATCCTCGAACGCTTAAAAAAGCGAACGCTGATTGATCAAACTTATTTTAGCGAAACTGCAAAATATCAAAGCAGCAGAAACTAATTTTTTCCTAGGGAAAGAATTCGGTTGTCCATTTCTGTTGCTTCGGTATTTTCAGTGTTATGGTGGAAAGTTACCGGTCGGATTCAGGTAAGTGTGTGATTGTGTGGATGTGAGCGTTAGGGTGATTTAGGTGAGTTAGGGTTAGGGCTCGGGTTAGGTGTGTGTGCGATTGAGTGGACATGAGGGTTAGGGCAGATTTAAGTGAGTTAGGGTTAGGGAGCGGGTGAGGTGAGTGTGCGATAGTGACGGACCTTAGGGTTAGGGTTTGGGTTAAGGTAAGTGGGTAGTTAGTGGTGTGTGCATAGTTTAGTGTAGAGTTAGGTATCAGATTTTAGGTGTATGCATGTGGATTTCTGTTTGTTTGGTGTGCTTGTGTTGTGTGTATGTGTTTTGGATCAGCAATTCTTTTCCCTGGGAAAAAAATCGCTGATCTGACAGTTCGAGATTGTAAGCTTTCACTTAAATTAGGTCGATCAATCAGCGTTCGCTTTTTAAGCGTTCGATGATTTAATATAGACCCACTATAAATTGGTGAAAATGTCTCTAAATATTAAATCATTATTAAATAACCTGTATCTATTCTTAACCAATGTTTCTTATGTCTAATTTGGTATAATTACTTAAACTGTATATTTTTTGTATTATTTTTGAGATAGTAAAGTTATTATTTTTTAAGTGTTTTGTAATACTTTGGAGCTTTTCGCCCTAGGCCACAGCTGAAAATGGTCTCCTAAACAGTTGAATTTTCCCGATAATCAAATGTCAATAAATAAAATATTGTTGCTTTCTCAAACTTGAAATGAAGTTATATACCAACCCTCAGTGGAAAGTAAGTGTAATGCAATATGATAGGCTGCAACTGCCAAATACCTTTAAAACCCAGCTACTGATATATAAAAAACATAAGCCATTTGCTCCTTGAGAGTTCTTAATAAAACATTCAGATAGTTATGCTGGGATACACAGTAGTTTAAGTTATTGTGACAAACCAAAATGCTGCCAGCCCAGCTTGCTGGGATACACAGTAGTTTAAGTTATTGTGACAAACCAAAAGGCTGCCAGCCCAGCTAGCTGGAATTTTGTAAATAATTAGATGTCACTTGAAAATATTTATATGATTTATATAGAAATGTGACACTGCCAGCCCAGCTACCTGGAATAAATAATCATGTCATTTGTGAATATTAATATGATCCATAGGCTTGTCTTACAAATGTAAGAGAAGTATATGTTATGTGTGTATTAAACTGCTGGTGCAGAAGTGTGTGTTGAACTGTATATTATGTACTGAGCTTCAAGAATGTAACCACAGTGTAACCTACTGGAAAAGAACATAAATGTATATACCTGTGCAAATGTATGTTTTCATGGTAGAAGTTGGAGCATACAGAGTTAACTTGCAAAAGTCGAGAAAATAAGTTGAAATTGATTATGACTGTGCTACAAAATTAGTTAATGCAAAGAGACAGGATCTCTAGAGCTAGGAGGTTTTTCTATTCCCTGGAAACAGAAATAATTACAGGTTTTAAAGGTAAAAGTGCTTAACTGTTTTACGACTTCCAATTCCAGGCAAACTTCTAAGAGATAAATATTTTTGACATAGAAATATTAAATTTTAAGTTTGTTTGCCTGGGAACTGAAGGCAGATGTGACAAAGAATGATGTCATCCCAGAACCCAGCAGTAATATGTACTATTAATTTAAGAATGGTCTTTCAGAGAAAGTCTGTGCATTTTGTATTTGTCTTTGGATCTGACAACATCCTCTCATCAGCACTTGTCTTGCTGTGTAAGTAAGTCATTTAGGGCATAGTATATCTTAGATATAGATAGGAATACAGTAAATATTAGTTTAGATGTTTTCTGTATTTATTTGAGATTGTCCCGCAGTGTTATTTTAAAATATTTCCTGTGGTTCTGAACTCTGTTGTCACTGTGTTGAGTTACTGAGTATTGTCTTGTGCTTTTATTATTAAATATATTTAAACCTTTTAATTGTGTTTGGTGTGTTTAGAGATATTTAAGCTCTTAGCGTACTTGCATATGTATTTGGTGACACTGTACAGATCACTCTTAAGTAGCCTTGCTGTTGGTCACATGTACCATTTGGATAATAGTAACATTACATGGTAGAATTGGTCACCCTTTGTAAGGACCTTATAGTAGCTGATAAGAGTGGTTGGTGACAACTGGTGCTACCTTATAGTCTGGGCAGAACGGACATAGCTAGTAAACCCGTTCCAGCCTTCTCCCGGAGTGTCTGTGTGCTTGTATATAAATCAATCTCAAAGGGTGTGTGTGTGTCATCTTCTTGGGCAGGGACACGAAGCACTGGTTGGACAGAGAGGGTGCTGGAGATTTTGGCTTGACCACTTGGCTGACTGTTATTGAGATCTGGAGAGAGAGAGGGAGAAAACAGCCCCAGAATGACTGTGATCTTTGTGTGCTCTTAAGGGAAACTGTACTTTACTATGTGTGTAGTTGTCATCCTCCCAAAGTGCACATCCCTCACTGGTGTTAGTGGTGAGGATTGAGGCTCCTTGATTACTGGGCCAGTTCAGGGGCGTGTCATATGAATTGCTTGGCAGTGGTGGGATATCCACATCAAATATTAATTGGTTGATAGTGGTGAATTAGCCACATCACATATTAATTGGCTGGTAGTGGTGTGGATATTGAATTCTTGTAGCTTGTGTATAGTGATCACTGAAGGTGTTTACTATTAATCAGCCATGCAGTGAACATTCAGAGTTCATATCACAATTGTTTTATTTGTTTTTGTTTGCTTAGTTAGTCATGGAGAGCAGGCAAGCATGTCAGCAGAGGAGTATGTCAAGCTGACAAGAAGCCAGTTTGCTGAGATGTGCCAGGCTAAAGGACTGATGCATGCCAACCTGACTAAAGCAGACAGGATTGCACCTTTAGTCACAGCTGCATCAGAGAAAATCAACCAGGAGGACAATCAGACTGGCCATGGAAATGTACAACTCTCAGAAAATAGCTCAACCTTTCCAAGGAGGACTTAAAAATCCATCTGGAGTTAGAGACTTGAGTTGGAGGCCAAGCGTTTGGAAATAGAAGCAGCAGAGAGAATGAGGTGTCTAGAGACCGAGAAATATGAGAAACTGCAACGCCTGAACGCTGAGGAAAATTAGAAACTGCTACACCTTGGATGCTGAGGAGAAGAAGAGGCAGAGGCAATATGGAAAGGAGATGCTAACCCTTTGCCAGAGCCATGGAGGTAATGGTGAAGGGAATAATCGAACCCCAGAAGCAACAAAGGTCAGTAAATTTCTTCCACAATTTACAGAGGGGGATAATTTTGATAGTTTCATTCATATGTTTGAGAGGGTATGTAAACAGTATTATGTTGACCAAGGGCTCTGGGTACGGTTCCTGACCCCCTTACTCTATGGTAAAGTCCAATACTGACTGTTTAAATTATAATGCTGTAAAGAACTGTTTGCTAGAATTTTTTAAGTTAACACCTGAAGCTTATAGGAAAAATTTCGTGAGCATAGACGCAAGAGAGAATGGTGATCAGAGCAGATTTCAGTGGGCATGTTGGTGAAGAGAACAGACGGGATGAGGAAGTGATGCGTAGGTATGGTGTTAAGGAAAGGAATGCAGAAGGTAAGATGGTAGTGGATTTTGCAAAAAGGATGGACATATTTTAACAAGAGTGAGGAGCATAGGGTGACATACAAGAGTGGAGGGAGATGCACACAGGTGGCCAGTTTGAAGGAGATTGGAGCCTGCAAAGTGGTGACGGGGGAAAGTGTAGTTAGGCAGCATAGAATGGTAGTCTGTAGAATGGCGTTGGTGATCAAGAGGAGGAGGAGGAGTGTAAGGGCCGTACCAAGGATCAAATGGTGGAAATTGAAAAAGGGTGATTGTAAAGTGGAATTCAGAGAAGAGATAAGACAGGCACTGGGTGGCAGTGAAGAGTTACCGAACAGCTGGGTAACTACAGCAGAGCTAGTAAGGGAGACTGCTAGAAAGGTGCTTGGTGTGACATCTGGACAGAAGAAGGAGGACAAGGAGACCTGGTGGTGGAATGAGGAAGTACAGGAGAGTATACAGCGAAAGAGGTTGGCAAAGAAGAAGTGGAATTGTCAGAGAGATGAAAAAAGTAGACATGAGTATAAGGAGATGAGGTGCATGGCAAAGAGAGAGGTGGCAAAGGCTAAGGATAAGGCGTATGGAGAGTTGTATGAAAGGATGGACACTAAGGACGGAGAAAAGGACCTGCACCGACTGGCTAGACAGAGAGACTGAGCTAGGAAAGATGTGCAGCAGGTAAGGGTGATAAAGGATAATGAGGGAAACATACTCATAAGCGAGGAGAGTGTGTTTTTCAGATGGAAAGAGTACTTTGAGGGGCTGATAAATGAAGAGAATGAGAGGGAGAGAAGGTTGGAAGATGTGGGTATAGTGAAACAGGAAGTGTAATGGATTAGCAAGGAGAAAGTAAGGATAGCTATGAATAGGATGAAGAATGGAAAGGCTGTTGGTCCAGATGACATACCTATGGAAGCTTGGAGATGTTTAGGAGAAATGGCAGTGGAATTTTTAACCAGATTGTTTAATTAAATCTTGGAAAATGAGAGGTGGCCTGAGGAGTGGAGAAAGTGTTTTTGTACTGATTTTTAAGAATAAGGGTGATGTGCAGAGCTGTAGTAACTACAGAGGGATAAAATTGATCAGTCACAGCATGAAATTATGGGAAAGAGTTGTAGAAGCTAGGTTAAGAAGGGAGGTGATGATTAGTGATCAGCAGTATGGTTTCATGCCAAGAATGAGCACTACAGATGTGATGATTGCTCTGAGAGTGTTGATGGAGAAGTACAGAGAAGGTCAGAAGGAGTTGCATTGTGTCTTTGTGGGCTTAGAGAAAGCATATGACAGGGAGCCTAGAGAGAAGCTGTGGTATTGTATGAGGAAGTCGGGAGTGGCAGAGAAGTATATAAGAGTGGTACAGGATATGTACAAGGGTATTGTGACAGTGGTGAGATCTGCAGTGGGAGCGACAGATGCGTTTACGGTGGAGGTGGGGTTACATCAAGGCTCTGAGCCCTTTCTTATTTGCAGTGATGATGGACAGGTTGTCAGACGAGATCAGACAGGAGTCCCTGTGGGCTATGATGTTTGCAGATGGCATTGTGATATGTAGTGAGAGTAGGGAACAGGTGGAGGAGACACTGGAGAGGTGGAGATATGCTCTAGAGAGAAGAGTAATGAAGGTCAGCAGGAATAAGGCAGAATATATGTGTGTGTGAATGAGAGGGAGGATAGACAAATGGTGAGGTTGCAGGGAGGAGAGATGGCGAAGGTGGATGAGTTTAAATACTTGGGATCAACAGTTCAGAGTAATGGCGAGTGTAGAAGAGAGGTGAAGAAGACAGTACTGGCAGGGAGGAGAAGAGCGTCAGGGGTGATTTGTGACAGATGAGTGCCAGTAAGAGTAAAAGGGAAGGTCTACAAGAGGGTAGTGAGACCAGCTATGTTATATGGGTTGGAGACAGTGGCACTGACAAAAAGGCAGGAGTCCGAGCTGGATGTGGCAGAGTTAAAGATGTTAAGATTTGCACTGGGTGTGACAAGGGTGGACAGGATTAAGAATAAGTATATTAGAGGGTCAGCCCAGGTTGGATGGTTTGGAGACAAAGCCAGAGAGGCGAGATTGCGTTGGTTTGTACATGTGCTGAGGAGGGATGCTGGGTATATTGGGAAAAGGATGCTAAGGATGAAGCTGCCAGGTAAGAGGAAAAGAGGAAGGCCTAAGATAAGGTTTATGGATGTGGCGAAAGAGGACATGCAGGTGGTCGTGTCACAGAGCAAGATGCAGAGGACAGGAAGAAATGGAAACAGATGATCTGCTGTGGTGACCCCTAATGGGAACAGCCAAAAGAAGAGTATAGATGCAAGGCAGATGAGTGTGTGTGAATATGTTACTGAACTAAGCACTTATTTTCATAGGTGGGTGAGTGGATGTCAGGTCACCACTTTTGAAGGGCTGACAGACCTTTTGGTGAGGGAACAAGTTTTTAGCACTTTGCCTGAGGACATGAGAATCTGGTTAGCTGATGGACAATGCAGTACTGCAGTTGAGTTGGGGAAGAAGGGAGACCTGCACCTAGCAAGCAGGGCATAACTGCACAGGAAAGGGACTCCCAGTGCTGCTCATGGGTCTAAGGCAACCCATGGTGGGCAGCCCAGATTGCCCCAACAGAATCCGCCTGCCTGTAGCAGGGAAAGCCACTAATCCAGGTACACATCCAGGACCAAGGGTTAAATGTTTTAAATGCAACCAGTGGGGCCATGTAGCTTATAGATGTCCACGGGGGCAAGGTGGGGAACAAAAGGTGGGAGAGCCAGTAAGGGGGAATGACAAAATGCCAGCAGTAGGTTTTCTTGAGACTACAAGGGTATCAAGCTACCATCTTGCAGATGTCCTGATAGGGAATGATTCTGATAATGCAGTACCGTGTGTTCATTCAGTTACATGCAGTCAGGCTTGGAGATAAGCATGTGGGTCTGGTAGTCTGAGGGAGTCCTAGACAGACCACACACTTGCAGCCAGGACTGGTGAGGTAGTTACTTCAGGGAGGGAGCTACCCTGTAGCAGTGAGATTGAAGGTGAGCCACATCTGCTTGTGAGTACTGATGTTCCTTTGGACAGAGTGACTGCAAGGGCAGAGGTGAGTAGTAGTACCCAGGCTGACAGTTCTCACACCCTACATTACAAGGCCTGAGGGAGGTAGCTAGTGAGACACCTGATTCTCAAGGGAAGGGGAAAGCTGTATACTGGGACAAACGATTACTGTACAGAGAGTGGACCCCTGAGGGAGGGCTAGAGGGTGAGAGAACACAGCAGTTGGTGTGCCTAAACCTACCATCTGGCATTTCTAGCCACAGCCCATGATATTCCCTTTGCAGGTCATATGGGCATAAAACTTACAAAGAGATGTATTATGCAGAACTTTTATTAGCCTGGGATTTCCAGAGATGTAACAGGATAATGCAGGACCTGTGAGCAGTGCCAAAAGGTAGGCAGGGCAGGAGACAAGGTGAAAGCTCCTTTGATGCCTTTGCGTGTGATTGAGGAGACATTTCAGAGGGTAATTATGGATATTGTGGGGCCTCTGAGTACCCCAAGTTCCACAGGGAAAAAGTATCTCCTAGTGGTAGCAGATTATGCTACCAGATACCCTGAGGCAGTGGCTCTGTCCTCCATTGAGGCAGAAAAGGTAGCAAATGCTTTGTTAGGGATTTTCAGCAGGGTAGGTTTCCCAAAAGAAATACTGACTGACAGATGTGCCAATTTCATGTCAGACCTGCTGGCTTGTCTGTGGAAGTAATGTGTTGTGGTGAAGCACCTAAATACCACCCCCTACCATCCCCATATTAATGGTCTTGTTAAAAGGTTAAACTCTACACTCAAGACCATGCTTGGGGCATTTGCAGACCAGTTTAAAAGGGACTGGGACAAATATTTTCCCCATCTGTTGTTTCCTTATGGAGAGATTCCCCAGGAATCCACAGGTTTTTCAGCTTTGAGTTGCTGTATGGACATAGGATGAGGGGGCCTCTAGATTTAATTTGAGATGAGTGGGAGGGTGAGTGTGAATCTCACAAGGAGTCTGTTGTAGCATACGTCCTAAACCTCAGGACAAGGCTCAGGGAACTCATGGGCTTGGCCCAGGAGAACCTGGCAGAAGCCCAACAGCAAGAAAAAGGCCTGGCATGACAGGAATGCTTGAGCTAGCGAGTATGCTGTAGAGCAGCAGGTAATGGTTGTCATTCATGTCAGACAAAACAAGTTGCATGCAGCTTGAGAGGGACCCTACAAGGTGGTGAGGAAGGTCAGTGATGTTAACTACATGATAGAATTGCTAGGTAGGAGGCAGGGGCACAAACTGTACCATGTTAACACGATGAAACCTTACCATGACAGGGAGGCCCTTGTGCTGAGTATTTGCAGTACAGGACAGGAGGAGTCTTATTGGGGATCTGGAGAGAGAGGGGAGAAACCAACCCCAGACTGACTGTGATGTCTGTGTGCTCTTAAGGAAAATTGTACTTTACTGTGTGTGTACTTGTTATCCTGTCAATGTGCCCGTCCCTCACTGGTGTCACTGGTGTGGATTGAGACTCCTTGATTACTGGGCCAGTGCTGGGGCGTCTCAGTTATCATCATCTTAACACTTGTGTAGTATTATTAATTTTCAGTGTAGTAGTCATGTATTTATTTACTGATATTTTATTTATGTAGTTGTAGTACTCCTTTATTAGCCAGGTAATACCACTGGACACAGTTCCTTTTTAGGGGTGACCTGGGAGCAATGTCTGATTAAGTGACTTGCTCAAGGTCACAGAGTAGGCAAATGTGGCCTGAGGGAATCAAGCCTACCAACAGCCAAATTATATATGTTAGCTGTTTTGCAGCTTTCAAAATGCATCTATTTTGTAGAGTTTTATGATAAAGCAGTGTAATATAAGTTGAGTTGAGTACAAAATCCCAGAAAAACTGCCCTTGTATCCTTTGAGATGTTTATGTATGCAATTGCTTAATTTCACCCATCCATATTGCCCAGCCTTGCCCCAGCCAAAGTACTGGGCATTCTGTTTACACCCAGTCTCTCGTGGCACAAACCATTTTGTTGGGTAATATGTGTTACTTTAGTTTCTGATGTAATGACAACTTAATACTCAATATTCTGGACATGTGCGGACCTTGAACAGAAGCAAAATACACATCCTGTAATGGAAACTAAGTATAATGTAGTTTGCCAAAAAGGTGCAGTCTAATGACCACATAGCCTACTTATGATGCCTACTTATATCTCAGGAACAGTTTACAGTTTTCAAGTAAATGGAATGCACAACAAATATGAATACTCAGCTATTAACTAAATAGAAGTGGAACAGACATATGTTGGATTTCTAAATGCTGGTTCACAACTGTTGGTAGTGTGTGTGTGTGTGTGTGTGTGTGTGTGTGTGTGTGGGTAGGCATGCGCATGTGTGTGTATACAAACATTTCAGATGTTCTTCGTGTTTCACTGTTGCAGTCATCACACTAGGGTTATCTGCCTGCAGGTAGCCCTCAGTCGGCCCGAATACCAGAGTCTTGGGATTTCTGAGTCGATGCTGTCGCCTCTTTCATGATGTCAGGTTGTCAGGGTTGTAAAACATGCAGCCAACGCCATTACATCAGTGTTTCTTGCCGAGAAGGAGCCCGAAGCAGTTTGCTACCTGAAACTTTCATTTTTTGAGTTTCAAACCTGAAGTCTTCTAAAGCTAAGTACCCCATTGGGGATTCTTATTTCTTGCTCTAAATGATGTCAGAAAAAAATTAACAATGGTCTTGCCTGTGGAAAGCAAATACCTCACAGAGGTTTTCGTTCTTACTGCATCACCTGTTTAGGCCCAGACCTTGACGTCCCTCGCTGTCAGTTTTGTGCGTTGTTTAATGCCCAAACCATTCATCATTGGGCTATTTTTGTAGCTAAATTATTTTGCTCTCATTTTCCGTATTCCAAAATGGCTTTGGTAAGCCATCTGACTACCAATCTTCCAAAAAAGCACAAAGACAGAGACAGACCACATAGGTCAAAAACTGCCAATGCTTCCATTAAGCTGGTCGACAGTCCACCGGTTCTCAGTGAGGTGCCTTTGCAGCCGCTGATGCCCGCTTCTACAGATTCGCAGGCCTCTGCTGAGATCCATTTGGAGTCTGGTATGCCGCGACATACTTCTTCGACTGTGTAACCTGCAGATGTCTCTATCTTGGATGGGTTCAGAGCCGTTGTGCAGGCACCAGCTTCTGAGGGTATATGCCGACCTACCGATATTTATTAAACCGACAACTTCATTTCCAACTAAAACTACCGAGATTCTCAGGCCCAGAGTTCGCACTGCACCTAGAAAACAGACATCCAAAGTGTATGCTCAAGCTCCCATAACACAAAAACAAATGCTTAGAATGGCTGAAGGACCTTATTACTGTAATTAGGGGAAGCCAGCCTTCCCCTGCTAAAAGACAAATAATCGTATTTCCTTCTGATTCTACACACCAGGAGTCTGATGACTCTGACCCTTCTGATTACCAGGACATACCCTTATCTACCTATGAGGATTCAGTTGCAGAGGAATCCATTCCCTCTGCCACCCCTCCAGAGGATTTTTCTTTTGGTGAAACCTTGCATACCTTAACATTTCCACTGGGAATGCCAGGACTATCCTCAGTCCAAAAAGAGACTCAGGGAATATTTAGATTTGCCTCAGCACAATCTTCTAGCTATACCCCCTGTCCTGGATATTGTAGATGATGTCTTCTTGGAGTCCAGTCTTACTCCTGACACTTTACCACCAGCTCCTAGAAAACCTGACAGGTACTACAGAGTACCTGACTCTCACAAATTTCTCTTTAAGAATCCTACTGCAGATCCAGAGGCCATTTCCCAGGGACCTAAAGGCATTAAGAATACTACAGCCAAAAACTCTACCCCTTCAGACAGGGATTCTAGAGCTTTAGACAGATGGGGTAAGAAGACCTCTGCAACTCTTGCCATCAGGGCTTTGAATTGACAGTTTCACATGTTGAAGTACCAGCAACATATTATGGAACTAATTAAACAAAAAATGGTGTTACTTCCAGATTGTGCAGAAAATAAAGATTTACAAGAGTTAATGCATTCTGCAAACCAAGTTAGTAAACATACTTTGCAATGTGGGTTTGATGCCTTAGACGCATCTTGCAGGGCTGTTGTCACTGGGTCTGTACTGAGAAAGCATGATTGGCTAAAGGAACAAGTCTTGCCAGACCATGTCAAAGCAAAATTACTAGATGCTCCATTAAATCATGAGCGTTTGTTTGGCACAAAAGTAGAAGTTCTTAAAAAGATGTAAGAAAAAGCTAAATCTATGCAAACCGTCAAAGATTTCTTACAGGTGCAGCCACCTAGATTCAGTAGGCATTGGCCTTCAGAAACTGGTCCTTTCCAGTCCCTCTCAGGCCTTCTCAGTCCAAACCCAGGGGAAACAGACCACCAAAACTGCAGTCTCAGGGTATGCAGATATCTAAACAATGGAGTGTTTCCACCTTAAAACCAGGGAGTGGTAAGCCACCCCCTTATGGAAAAAGTTCACAATGAGTTTCCAATTATCCTTCCCAGCCATGCCCAAATTCTTGCGGCCTTAGGAGGAAAACTCACCCTTCATGCAAAAAATGGATGTCCATTACTCAGGACTGATGGGTTCTAAACATTGAATCCCAGGGATGCAGATTGTACTTCCGCATACTGCCACCCCCAAGTGCGTTGCCAGACCTTCCTCCAAACCAGTGGGCAGAAGCTCAAAAACAAGTACTTTTCCTTCTCCATATCAGGGCTATTCAACCTGTTCCAGTAGAACAAAGGGGACAGGGTTTCTACTCCACACTGTTCCTGGTGCCCAGAGAAGAGAGAATTCTTGGT
Source organism: Protopterus annectens (assembly GCF_019279795.1). NCBI lineage: Eukaryota > Metazoa > Chordata > Ceratodontiformes > Protopteridae > Protopterus > Protopterus annectens. The sequence continues at coordinate 1,361,853,257 of NC_056725.1, forward strand.
GCCCTATCCTGGATCTATCAGTTCTCAACACCTTTCTGGTGGTCCCAAAATTCAAAATGCTTACACTGCAACAGCTTCTTCCTATGCTAGCCAAGGATGCCTGGTTAGTCACCCTAGACTTCAAAGATCTTATCTGCACATCCCCATAAAGGGAGTCTTGCAGGAAATATCTAAGTTTCAGAGCAGGCTCTATGCACTGTCAGATCTTTGCACTTACTTTGGCTTATCTACTGCACCCAGAGTATTCACAAAATGCCTGGCTCCAGCCATTGCATACTGCAGGCAGAGAAATATTCAAATCTACCTATACTTGGACGATTGCCTAATTCAGGTGGACAGTCAGGAATTGCTACTTCAGCACCTGGCATTTGTAAAAAAGACTTCTAACTTCACTGGGATGCTCCATCAATGAAAAGAAATCATAACTGGTGCTCAGCCAACAAATTGTATTCCTGGGAGCAAGCTTGAACACAACTTCCCAGATGACATTCCTCACTCCAGAAAACCAGGTCCATTTGACAAACTGTTTCAGACTAATGGCCACCAAAACCCAGCTATCTGCAGTGAAAATACTGCAAGCCCTAGGGTTCATGGACTCATGCATTCTGCTAATTCCTTATGCAAGACTGCATATGAGGAAACTTTAGTGGTACTTAAAAAGTCTCTGGTGTCAACATTCTCAGGACCGGGAAACAGTGATTCCTATCATACCTTGTCTAAGAGCAGAGTTCCTTTGGTGGGCAGAAGCATGCAACCACAACAAGAGACTTCCTTTCACTCAACCCCTGGCCACCCAAGCCCTGACAACAGACGCATCAGACTATGCATGGGGGGCTTACATGGCAGGCAAATGCATTCAAGGCAAATGGAGCCCAGAACAAATTCCCTTACATATCAATCAAAAATAGATGCTAGCTGTAGAGAATGCTCTAACAGCCTTCAAATACCTTATCCTTTCAGGACAGCTCCTGATAGACAGACAACTCCACAGTTATGTCATACATAAACAAGTAGGGCGCACCTCATTCTTACCCACTCTGCAGGTTAGCCATGACTCTGTGGAACACAGCCTTGAGCAACCAAGTGCACCTACAAGCTCAATTCCTGCCAGGCAAGCAAAATTCACTGGCAGACGACTTAAGCAGAAATCTACTGGACCCTCACGAGTGGAAACTGGAACCCATCTCAATCAAACGTCTAACCCAGAAGTGGGGAAACCGGAGGTGGAGCTTTTTGCCTCCTCCCAAAACCACCAATTGAGCAAATTTTGCACCAGGAACCCTGTGCTGGTACCCACTCCTACGCAGTCTGACAGCAGTGCCACTGTGGCACCTACATCAGACACCTTCCCTGCTGTCTCAGGAGGGACAGATTTTGCATCCACAGCTGCAAACCCTAAATCTTGCAGCCTGGCTTATCCCCTGAATACACCACCAGCATCCCTCAGCAAACAGGTGCTGGACATCATCCTTGAGGCCAGAAGGCCTAGTATTAAGAAATCCTATGCTGAAAAGTGGAAAAGATATTGTTCTTGGAGTCACTCTCAAGGAAAGGACACAGCTGTGCCCACCTTTACCTCACTTCCTTGATTACCTAGCAGAGCTGCTCCACAGAGGCCTATCCTTCTCATCCATTAAGATTCATGTCTCTGCCATCTCAGCTCATTACAGTACTGAGCCACCTCTCTTTTCTCACCCTCTCATCAAACAGTTCCTGAGAGGAGCTAAGAATTTAAGGCCCCCTAGTAGAGCTCCCACTCCGGCCTGGGACCTTAACTTTGTACTGGAGAAGCTCACACTTCCCCCTTTTGAACCTGCTGCTCCAGCAGAGTTAAAATTCCTCTCTTGGAAAACAGCCTTACTTCTAGCTACTACTTCAGTAAGAAGAGTGTGTGAGTTACAGGTACTAATGGCAGTGGAACCCTTCATTATTTTCCATGCTGACAGGGTTTCCCTCAGGACTAACCATTCCTTTATGAATGCCCAAGGTGGTATCTAGTGCAGCTTTAAATCAATCCATCCATTTGCCAACCTTTTTTCCCTAATCCTCAGAATAAAGGGGAAAGGTTCTACCTTGACAGGATTAAGCCTTTCAGAAAATCTGACCAGCTGCTAGTCAGCTTTGCTACAGGAGCAGAGGGCAAGGCCATTCCAAAAAAAAACATTTCCAAATGGATAGCACACTACATCCATTTCTGCTACAAGCACCATGGAAACCATACCCCTCTGGGGATCAGAACTCATTCCACTAGAGCTACTTCAACCTCTACAGCATTTCTCAGGGGAGTCCCTACCAGGGGGATCTTGGAAGCTGCAACTAGGAGTTCTGTGCACACTTTCACCAAGCATTACCACTTACCTATTTTTTTTTTAAATCCAGAGCTTGATTTGCTACAGCAGTCTTACAAGGCCGGCTAGCCAGCCCTAACACTTCTTGACTGCCTCCACCCTTCCTCAGCTTTGGGAATCAACCCAAGTGTGATGACTGCAACAGTGAAACACGAAGAACATAGTACAGTTGTGTACACTTACCAAAAATGTAGATGTTCGAGTGTATTCACTGTTGCAGTCCTGGTTTCCCTCCCTCCAGCCCCCTGGCTTTCTCTATCCTTTGTACCTATACTCTTTATGGCCATCTTTTTTGGCAGGGGTATTTACTTTTTACTGGAGATGTTCCACACCATGTAACAGCTTCCTATTTTGGGGGATTCTGACATTTGGTGCAAGAAAAACTGATGTAATGGCGTCAGCTGCATGTTTTATACCCCTGACAACCTGACGTCATGGAAGAGGCAACAGCATCCGATGCAGAAATCCTAAGAATCTGGTATTCGGGCCGACTGAGGGCTACCTGCAGGCAGATAACCCAGGTGTGATGACTGCAACAGTGAATACACTTGAACACCTATATTTTTGGTAAGTGTACACAACTGTACTTTTCCTGTTAAAGCAAGTGGTTGTATTGCTTATGTAATGAAAACATATTATATTTAGGATTTTTGCATCATATGTTTGCTCAGTTAAGAAAAAGAATGTACAAATTTTGCTGAGAAATGAATGTGAAGGCATTTTCAATAGGTGTGTTCTGAAATTATAGCAAGAATGTAACAGCTTGACAGCCAAACCAAAATGTTTTTTTGCCTTCACTGTGTTTAAAATACCACAAACACTACTTTCAGCATCCTTTACATAGTGTGTACCTCCTCTGAATGTGAAGACTCACATAAACTGTCCACAAATAAATGGTACAATGATTTTTTTTTGTACATTGTTTCTATCCCCCCCCCCCCCCACACACACACACACACAGAGGCACTAAGCTCCTGACAAACCGTACATCAATGACTGCTAATCTGTGGTCAAGTGACAACAATGGTCAACAATTTTCATACACAAGCTGCCTTCTCATCTACCAAAATAGCCACTTTCTGAACTTTATGTTTGACTGTGATCAGTACTGGCCACAGTAATATATTTCATCTTGCTGCTTAAAAGACAGTACTCTGTTCCCCCAGCAAGCCATAGTGACATTAATTAATAGTGACCAAGTAAATGTAGTATTCCCCTTCCTTTTCCCACAGTCTGCTTTTCCACCAGTGAAGACCTTGGAAGTTTGACTGTGATTAAACTCAATGGAATGATATCCAGGGTAATAAAATATAGCTTGCTGGCAGATATATGCACTGCTCCTCCTTGACAATCTATATTCACAGTCTTTAACAGTTATTAGGCAAATGTAATCTTCCTTTACATTCACACACAACCACTCCCCCACCTAAAGGTAGACAAATTTGTACTGCACCAATCTCTCTGGTCTTTGTGACCAAAGTAAAAGAAGTAATGGTCACAACAATGTATTTCATCTTGTTATAATCAGGTACATGCTTTGCCTGCTCCTGTACAAGCTATCTTGATATTCATTTAACACTGAAGAGTGCACTAGACCTTGCCTTTATATACAGCCTGCCTATCTTTCTTTCTACTCCCTTCAATTAAAAGTTTGATTGTTTGCCTCTCCCGATATTTGACTGTGAACAAACTGAAAGAAATAGTGGTCACAGTAATGGTATTGGACATAATAGTCTGCTCCATCCTGACAAACTATATTAGCAGTCATTTAACAGTTGCATTTAATTCACACACAGTCTGCCTTACAACTTCTAACCAATAAAATCATCACATGTTTTCTCATCACTCATTGTTTCACTGGGATTCCACCAACCAACCAATGATGTATCTGATCTCCTACCGTGAGCATCACTAGCCTCTAGTAATAAAACCCAAACACTGTAATAACTGGTATTAATGCCCACAGATATAACAGATATGTCCTGCCACTGTTTGTTATGTACACACACATGCACACACTTAAACACACACGATTGTGGTGTAGAATGTTCATTTGTGAGAATGTCAACAGTTTTTGGGAGGTAAGGAAATGTTAAACATGGAGTAATGTCACCGTCACTTTGTATCAGATCCAGTTAGGAAAACATACTTGTTTAGTGCTTTGCTCTGTAATTTCTGGTATATTGGGAGGTATATGTGATGTTCATCGTGTTTCACTGTTGCTCCACGTGGCTGTCGGATACAGCCTCTGGCTCTGAGGTAGCGGGTGTCAGGGGCTGCGAAAGCGCCTCACTGAGAACCGGTGAACTGTCTTCGTCATCGGTTTTGGACCTCGGATGCCTGTCCATTTCTTTGTCTTTGTGTTTTTTTATAAATTCCAGTCGTCGGTTGTTCCGATGGCATTATGTAATTAAACCTTCGGCCAAAATAATATAATGCAAAATCAAACTGACGTTTAATAGTGTGTTTATTGAATCTAGCACAAAACCGACAACTAGTAACGTCGTGGTCAGGGCCTAGGCAAGGAATACAGTAAGAGTGAAAGTCCTTATGAGGTATTCGCTTCCCACAAAAAATACAATTATTAACTTTTACTGACCTCGGTCTGGAGCAAGAAAAAGTTTCCCCAAAGGGGTACTTAGCTTTACTGAAGACTTTGGTTCTGAAACTCGAGTTCAAAAATCTCAGGAGTCGGCCGACCGGCACTGGCGAACTGCTTTTGCTTTGGGCAACACGCGGCAAGAAAGACAGAGGAAAATGGCGTTAGTTGCATCTTTTATACCCCTGGCGCACTGACGTCAGGGAAGAGGCGACAGCAACCGACGCCGGACCTAGACTTTGGAACTCGGGCCGACTGCGGGTAGCCTGCCAGCAGGAGAACCCAAGTGTAATGACTACAACAGTGAATACACTCTAACATCTACATTTATGGTAGGTACACAACTGTACTTTTGTGGACTTAGTAATTCTGGTGTGTTTCTTTTTGTTGATGTTTGTTAGGGGTATTGACTGCTGGTGCAGTGTCAGTCTTTGCTCCAGTAGTGTTTTTTTTTCTTGTTAGGGTGTTTCTCCATATATGCGTCACCATGGAGTTGTTAAATACAAGTTTATGTTGTATGGGGTTTGCAGGGGGGCTTTTCCTACTAGAAAAACACTTCCTTTGTTGTTTCTCTCTTTCTGAATTATTTTTATGGATGATAAAGCAGTAAATTCTGCAGCTGATCTTCTGTGCCTCTGATATTTTCTGTAAGGTTAATTGTTTTTCTTGCAAGAGTTCTCCTTATATCATTGTGCAAATTCATGCAAGCAAAAACTGCCACTGAACATCAGAATGTCTTCTTATGGTGATCTGTAGTCATACAAATAGAGATCACTGGTTGAGTAGTGGCCTGGAGTTCTCTCAGTAGCCATTGTCACTGTTTGCCTCACATAGTAAGAAAGAATGGCTTGGCCATTTATGGCCCTTTAGTGTATGAGAAAGCAAGAAGTGAGACGTTGTACTAACAGTAAGATGTCTCGCATTTGAATGGTATTTTCATTAATTTTTTAACATTCTATTGTCATTAGTATATTAGGAATAAATTCATTAGTATAATTAAAGTGTTATGTGAGTGGACATTTGTTTTCCTTTAAATGTTAGTTTGTATCTTTGTAAAACTAAAATAAAAAAATAAGGGGAAAACTAAGCATTGGCATCACAGTTCTGGTTGTTACTCCTAATGCTAAAATAACTTGATATCTGATATTAGGTGGTAATCTTTGTAAAGTAAGTGAAACCAAAATGTTTATGACTTAGGGTTAAATGGTTCTGGTTTTGTGCTCTGCTCATTTGATATGTTAGAAAGCCATAAGTTATTACCATATTTAAAACCATGGCTTTATTTCTCATATCAGCAAAAACTGGTGATAAAGGTAAATAATCTTTCTATTGCTTATGATCAATGACAACTTTATCTTTCCCAAGACAGTTGCTGAAACCTAATTTATTAGTTTTAGGCATTTAAACTAGTTCACTTCTTCTACAACAGCCAACCGTTTGGTATTATGTTGTGTTATTCAGGGAGTGCAGCTTGGGTAGAGAAAGTCATAGCCGAAAGTCATAGCCATAAGTTTAGTCACTGGCAGACTGCAGTATATCTGACAATATGTTACCCCTTCCCCCTTGCTTTATCCATTTCTAGTGCCATACTGATACAAGTACTGGTTTTGGGTTAGTTTGAGTCCCCTGTAAAAGCCTCTCTAATAGTCATTATTCATTTGTTCTTGACACAAAACTTAGTCACTCACCTGAGTTTTTACTTTACAGAAAACTCCATGAAAAAAATTGACACACAAGTGTTTGACACTGCAAAGCTTGAACATCATTGTGTGATTTCACAGTGTACATCTCAGAATAATGGGAATTATCTGAGGTAGCGAGTTCTTGGAATTCCTATATTAGTAGGTATGCTCGCACATTAGTCTTCTCACTTTTGTTATTGAATATTTGTTTGTCGAGCTTGTTCCCTTTCATCACTCATTCCCGGCTGTTGGTAATTTTATCTTCAGCTTCACTTATCCAACAATATTGGACTTATTCATTTTGTTGTTATTTTAACATATTAGTATTGTGTGATTTATACCCTTGCATCTCTTCCTTTCTTTGTAGTTGTACACTGCTTTAGAGTTCCAGTACGATTTTGCCTCTCTTTCACAATAAGCACATTTTACTTATGTAATAAACTAATGTGGTGTTAAGACTGTACAATGCTACTGTTCGCTAATTGTCCCACTGACTGTTTACTTTCTCTGACATACTCTTGCCTCAAACAGTAGATAAATGCTTCTGCCCATGGTGTTGCTTGCTAGCAGCTGGTTACATTAAAAAAAAATAATAATAATTAAAAAAAAATCTCTGTTCAGCTGTGTGGCCATACATGGAAGGTAATCAATTATTTTATTGCAGAATCTAGATGCTGCAACTGTAAGCAGTTGCTTCTATCCCAGTTGCATTCCCATTCATACTTTTCAATGTCTTAGAGCAAGAAATCTGGACAAAGCCATAAATAAAAATTTGGGCAATGGCCAAAAATAGGGCAATTTTTAGATATTGCTTTTACAAACTTAGAACGTTGATAGAGTAACAGGTTTTGCATTAGCATGATTTTTCTGAAGGGTATGAAGTCTGAAACTCAAATGTCCTTCGTTATTTTCTAACTTTAGTCTTTAATAATTTGACACTAAATGTCAGAAAAATCACAATTTTATGAAAAATGGACCAAAAATATGAGGCAAAAATCTGGCATTCTGTGAAAATCTGTACAAGTTGAGAGGTATGTAGCCCTTTTTAATGTGCCAGAGTTTCATTCAATTTGCTTACTTTTTGGATCGGTGGTCTTGGTGGTGTTTCCATTTCTTCTTTGCTCCTTGCATCAGCATACACTCAGTGTTGCAGGATTTGTAACTCCAGTAGTGTCATTCCATCAGCAGTTTGATGTACTGGCTGTGAAAAGAAGAAGGAACTCCAGAACGTGTAATTTAAAGGGCCACTTACCACAGTGCTTCATTACCACAGAAATTAAAGTAATATGAATAGTATAGAGGGATAAAGCCTTAACTAGGGCCCAGGTGACCAGGTTTGATTAGTGGCTCAGGTGTCTGAGGATCTAGCAGTAAGGGATGACCACACCCATCCCAGGGGGGGTTATAGCATTCTTCAAAGCATTTCCAGTGGGGAGGCTTGGCCCATAAACTATAGTAGCCATTGGACATAGGGGAGGGAAGAAGTATGGGTAGGTCATTACAACCCCGTATGTCACCAAATATGCTGTCGTTAAATGTTTAACAAATTTCAATACAGCAGAGAAAACCTCAGACATAAAAGAAATTTTGCATATCTTCAATGAATATTTTGTGAAAATAAATATCACATCAAGATATAAAGTAGAAGATATACACATTTTTTTTTAAAAAGAACATTAAAATCAATATCAAACAAGGTACATGTTTAAAGATATTTCATTAAGCAAACTTAAAGAACACATTAAAAAACTAAATAGTAGCAAAGCTACCTAGCAACCTTATTAATTAAAGAAAGTATTTTAACAATTCAGAACTGAAACTGTATCCCTCATCCTTGTAATTATTTTTATTAACTTCAATATGGTAACAAGGTAAAGATCCTGAACAATGGTCCTCCTATAGACCAATCTACATTATCTTGTATACAAGGATCAAACTGGATTCATTCTGAACAAAAACTGAGGATAAGATTAAAAGAATCATATTGACTATTAATGTTAAGATAGCAGATTATAAACTAGCTGTTATAAGTTTAGACTTTGACACAGTTGATTGGACTTTTCTGTTCAAACCAGAAGAAATGTATAGGTTTCCAGAAAATCTTATTAGGTTTCTAAAGAACATTTATGCCAATTCTAAAGCATGTATGACAGTTGGATTGTTTCTGTCCCATGGATTTAAAATTGGCAAAGGTACCAAGCAAGGCTGTTCATGTTCCTCTTTCATTTTTGTACTAATTATTGAGCCCTTTGCAGTACACATCACAGATATTAATTGGGGATGGCACTGAAGCTGGGGGCTGACATAACAGTCAAGGTATTTAGCTCACAGACACAAAGTACAGTGTTTAATTCTCACCTTTGAAGGCTTAAAAATGGCCTGCTAGCCTAATATTTACCTCTCAAAGTGAAACCTCCCAATATGAAATCTAGCTGTTTGCAAACGGCATATTAGTGACCATTTATGGCATAAAAGAAGAATATAGATCTAACGAATTGTTTGAAAAAATAAAATATAATATTCACAAAATAATTTTCACAAAGATAAAACAGAGATTTTTATGTACTAATCATACAATAGATACAAACGTATTAAATAAATTCAACATTAGCTTTGTCAAAACAAAAAAATAAATATTTAGGTGTCATCATTTCAGATGATCTAAAATTATTATAATTATAGAATAAATTAAGTCTTTAATCAAAAAATTGATTTTTTTCATGTGGAGGTAGATTAACATTGGTAAAAATAATTCTGTTAAAATATTATCATTCCAAAAAACTGTCCTTATTCCAGACAAAGACATAATTAAGGAAATAAAGCATTATCCTAGAGCTGTCTACATTAATCATATCAGGCCATGGGATAAGGGCGATACTGGCTTTCTAAGTATAAAAAAACTATGCTATTCATTTGTGACACCCCTGCACTGGCCCAGTACTCGAGGAGCCTCAATCCTCACCACTGGCTACAGTGGGGAATGCACACACTGGGAGGATGACAAGTACACATATAGTAAAGTGCAATTTCCCTTAAGAGCACACATAGATCAAAGTCAGCCTGGGGATGGTTTCTCCCTCTTTCTCCAGATCCCCAGTAAGACTCCCCACTGGCACAGCTATAGGGTTGAGATCTCAGCTGAGTGGCCAAGCCAAAACCTCTACCACCCTGTCTTTCCAACCAGTGCTTCTTGTCAGGAGCGGCCTTAGGTCAACTGGTGCCCTAGGCAAAAGGTCTCCAAAGTGCCCCCCACCACACCACGCAGTGCCCCCATCCTGGTCTACCTACACCAAACAAATAGTGGAAAAGCACCCCTGCCAAACGGCGCCCTAGGCGGCTGCCTAGTTGGCCTATGCCTAAGGCCGGCTATGCTTCTTGTCCCTGCCCAAGTAGCTGACACACACACACTTTGAGATTTGATTTATATACACACACACACACACACACACACACACACACACACACACACACACACACACACCTACCTGGAAAAGGCTGGCACAGGTTTATTAACTATACTCCCTTCTGCCCAAACTATAAGGTAGTTCCAGCTGCCACCAGCCAACTCTTTATCAGCTACTCTAATGCCCTTAATAAAGGGTGTCCAATCCTACTGTGTAATGTTACTAATAATCCAACTGGTAGTCTGACCAAAAGCAAGGCTATTTAGGAGTGGCTTGTACAGTGCCACCAAATAGGTATGCAAGTACTATAAGAGCTTAAATATGTCTCACAGATATCAGCCAGAAAGATAGGTTTAAATATATGTAATAATAAATAAATAGCAAAAGATTAAGACAATACTCCGTAAGTAATCAGCTACATTAGAGTTCAAAATCGCAGGAAATATTTAAAACAACATTGAAAGACAGTCTCAAATAAATAAAGAAAACATCTAAGCTATATACGTTACTATATTCCTATCCAAATCTAAAATAGTTACTATGCCCTAAAAACTTACAGCAAAGCAAGTACAGAAGGTGGTGATGAGTGAATGTTATTAGTTCAAAGACAGGATACAAAATCCTCAGTCTCTCTGAGAGAGTTCTTAAATTAATATCAAATATTACTGCTGGGTTAGCTTGGATGACATCACTTTTTGTCACCTGACTTTAGTTCCCAAGCTAAACCCCCAGAATAGCATTTAACATCTCCTTGTAAAAAATACAGATCTCTCAGATGTTTGCAGATCCAGAAAGTCATGAAACAATAAAACACTTTTGCATCTCAAACCTAGTAATTACTTCTCTTTCAGGACAATACAAAAAACTTCTAGCTCTAGACATTGCGTCTGCTACTGCATTGAAACTGAGAGATAACATTTATAGTTCAATCATGAAACAATTTAATTTCAACTATTTTCTTGATGTTTTGCAAGTTAACTATGTATATTCTAGTTTCTACTGTTAAAACATATACATTTGCACAGGAACATAGTTTGTATACATTGTGCATTGTGGACACATCATTGAAGCTCAGTACTGTATGAACCCTGTTCAACACACACTTCTGTACCTGTAGTTCTAATACATTTGTAAGACAGCATATGGATCATGTTGATATTCACAAATGACATATGATTATTTACAAAATTCCAGATAACCGTGTTAGCAGTATCTCCTTCTGTCACACTTCTATATAAATCATATCAATATTTAGAAATTACATCTAATTATTTATAAAATTCCAGATAGCTGGGCTGGCAGTATTTCTCTGTGTCACATAGTTAAAGTTTAAAACTGCTTCACAATGGTAGATAATAGATATGATGCTCACTGGAAAAAGATTCATACAAGTATATGGGATGAGTCAAACCTTAAACCTGTTTCATTCACATTGCACATTGTAAATCAGTAGCATAACTAGGGTGGGGCGAGAAAGGCAAATACCATGGGTGCAAAGTTTTGAGGGAGCATAATTAGCTGATGATCTCTTAAAAGCTAGTATTGCATTTGCTGTCAAACCTGAGTGTTGTGTGTGATTTAATATATATATATATATATATATATTTTTTTTTTTTTTTTTTTAGCCAAACTCTGACTGTTGTAGCTCTCAGTGGAAGCAGAGTATAAATTGTAGCAACTGTTGGCTACATTTGTAGAAAGCAGTTTGCTGCAGTCTATAAGATTTTTTTTTTTTTTTTTTTTTAAGTAAAACCTGAGCGCTGTAGTGCTCTGTGCAGGCAGGGTTTAAACTGTAGCATCTGTTTGTCAGTCTTCTAGGAAATGCTTAATCAGAAGCCTTTCTAACAGCCTCTTTTGTCTGAATATATTAAAGAATCGTAAGTAATCAAATGCAAAAGATGAGTAAGTTGTTTTTTAGTTAGATTATCAAGTATACAACCATTTTAGTCGTACTTTAGATTGGACAGAAGGCCTGAAATAAAAAAATATAGTACATGTTTGTATGCATATATATAACTTTTTGAGAGTTCTTGGAACTTATGAAAACATTTTTAGTTATCCATACGTATGCAGACTTTTATATTTTGCTAATATACACACAGACACACACACACACATATTCCTAAGGCACCTAATTAGGTATGTTTGTCATCCAAAACAAGTGCTCATTAATCATGCAGTGCAATGCCTGCTGGGCATATGATTGCATTATACAAACTGTCAGATATTTGTTCAGTTCTTATAGTTTGTGGCACATAACTAGTATTTGCATACGATAGATCAAAAGTCATATAAGGTTTTAGTTACAAGGAAGGCTTAGTATTTTTTATTTATTCACTTTGTTATATCAATTCTCCCTATAAAGAAATATTAGAATAAGGTTTATATACAGTGTTTGATCCATTTACCTAAACATTACTGTATAGGAAACATAGGATAAGTTCAAAGTTTAGTAGCTTTACACATTGGCCTATACAGGTACATATACAGGTTTTGCATATGGGAATCATACCATTAATTGTTTCAGAAAGTAATGTGTTTTACTGAGTTTAGTGTTTTTGTTGAAAACTGTAATTGAGGTTGTTTTATATTTCTGCAGTTGAAGATGAGGAGAAGCATGGTGTTTTGATGTAGATGGTCTTTGCCCCTTTTTTCCATGATTGTATGACTGTGGAGTTAGTATATTTGTGTAAGAGTGTGTGAAGGTACAGGCAGGACCCCCAAAAAAGATGTTGACATTTCTCTGTATTGTCTAAGCTACATTTTTATATAGGGTTTTTGTTTTGATTCAAAGACAAAATCCAGAGGCAACACCATAAATAGCAAAGGAGACTGAATGCGAAAGTGTGCATATCAGTAAAGTCTCCTTCGCTATTTATGGTGTTGCCTCTGGATTTCTTCTTTGGATTATACTCTACATTGTCACTGAGGCACTTCCTGAGGACTGATTTTTTTTATTTATTTTTTTTTGTTTTGATTGTTCAGTTTTTTTAAAGGTATTCATTGGTACAGGCTGCAGTGATGTGACATTATTTCCTGGTCAAGTGCCTTCCGATTTACACTTTGTTTTTGAAGAGAAAAATTTATGTAGCTCAATACCGAAAGATTTTCCTGTACAATTATTATTGACTCCTGTTTCATTTACTATTTCAGAGATATATAAAGTTGCTGGTTTCTTTATAACATAGCCAATAGTTTTGTCTTTGCAGGATATTACAATTATACATTAGGTCAGTTATGCTTGCAGGCTGCATATGAAAACTGAAATTAACTCCTTGTGTTCAGTACACCATATTTCATATATGGATTTTTATCTAACTGGTTTTATAAAGGGTATTAAAGATTTATATTATTATTAAGTCATGTTGCCACATCTTAGATAAAACAATATCGCACTGCTTGGGAATCCACCCAAATGTTATGGCTTACTTTTACAGTGACTGTTGTCTAAAATGATAGTACAGTTGATCATATTATACTTGCCATAACAGTAGATATTTGAGAGAAGGTCACTGCACCTGTAAAGCTACTCACCTGCAAGCCCTCTTTTATTAAATGAGAATATAACCTTATAGATTCCTTTATATTTTAAATACTCAAGTAATTCCTTTTTTTTTTCACTGAACATCTTTATTAAATTATCTTCTGGTAGTGGTTTCCATGTCACTGTACTGGTGTTAAAAGTTCCTTTTATCATATTACTGTTATGGTAAAACATTCCCATGTTGTCTTGTAACCCTATTTTATGGTGGCTGAGCCAGCTTTATGGCATAGAGACATACAGCCCTGACTACAACCCAGCTATGATGGCCTAAGATTTTGCCCAGGCAGTGGAGAATTTGGACAGGAAGAGAAAGTAATGATGACACTGAATGTAGAGAGTGGATAGATTGGGGGGGGTATATATCTGGGATGCAGATTCTGCTTTGAATCCTAGATGGAGACCAGGAATTAATGGTGGTGCTTTCCTTTGAGGGGGCAAGGAATTTTGGGGTACTCCTCTTTCAGAAGTGAGCTATACCCCTCATATTTGTCCATTGCACTTCATCTGCTACCCTAGGACACACTATGTAAGGCAACCTATATATGTAATGTGAATTGTATGACTCCTCTTGTGTGATGGTATTTTTAGGAAAACTATCAGACACAAACAAAGAACCAACACCAAAAAATATAACTTGTAGAAAGACAAATGCAGCCACAAATACCACACAAGATTCCACCATAAAATCCACTTTATTCGACCATTAAGCACTTTCGTAGGAATGTAACACAACTTCTTCAGAATGGATAAAAAAATGCTTCACACGCCCCTCTTTAAATATACCTCCCAAATCAGATCATGACTGAAAACACACCTGAACAAAATGTGAATGAAATAAAAAAAAATAACACTCACTGAAAGATGTAAAAACATATAAATAAAAAAAATGTTATATATAAAAACACTAATTAAAATAGGAATTTGAATTCATTCACCTAGCCAAAAAAAGTAAAATTTTTAGCATATTTAAAGCACTAAATATAATCAAACATAGTAAGATATCAACCTAAAGATACTGGCTATAAATAGCTTCATTTAACCGGGGGGGGGGGGGGGGGAGTGGCATGGCGTTAAGCTTCAGTTGCTAATACAATTCTTTTTGCTCTATTAAATCACACCACGGCCCTCCCAGGGAACTCTTATGTACTGTATCTATACCAAAAAATAAAAATTCATGGTCAGGATTCTTCTCCACATGACAGTATAAAGCATTAGTTTGTCTCTTGTACTTAATGTCTTTTATGTGTTCATAAATTCTCTTTGAAAAGACAAACAGTCTTTCCAACATAAAAACTAGAGCATTTCCTGCACATAGCCAAGTACACTCTACCCTCTGACTTGCAAGTACAATGGAAATGGGTTAGAATCAAAATATTGTTGACCCGTACCTCCTCTTTTTCTAAAATAAATGGACACTGTGTACAAGTGCCACACTTTAAATGTACCCCATTTTTTTCACTAACAATAGTGAGTGGAGTATCATTTCCTTCTAAAAAAATCTTGATGTATCTAGCGCTTCTAGTAATGAATCTTGGTCCATTACCTAAAATATTAGTAACCCCATCAAAGGCTTTGAAAATAGCCCAGTTTTGTTTAATATTGTCTTTAATCAAAGGAAATTCTTGTGTATAGGTGATATTAAATGAACAAGAATAGCTGTCATTACTACCTTTTTGAACCTCAATTTCCTGGCCATTAGAGTTCAAAATAGATGTAATAAGTCCCTCTCTTCTCTTGTGTGCTACTTCCTCAAAAATGGCGTTAATAAGACTCACTGGATAGCCTCTTGCCGTAAACATCTCTCTTAATTTAGTGCCTTCTTCATTAAAGAGTATATCATCTGAAATCATTTGGGCTAATCTAACATATTGCCCTTTAATGATTCCTCGTTTTTGGTGTGCTGGATGGCAGCTACTGTAATGTAGTAGGCTATCCGAATAAGTGGCCTTCTTATGGATGGTACTCTGCAAAAGCTTTTTGTTGTCATCTTTGAATAACAATACATCCAAATAACTGATCTTACTAGTGTCATATTGATGAGTAAACTTTAAAAATGAAGTAGAAGAATGGAGATAATCAATGGATTTGTTGATATCTGTTTCGTTAACTTCCCAAGCAATAAAAATATCGTCCAAATACCTGGCATATAGATGCCAGGGGGGCACATAGGGATTATTGAAAACAAAACTTTTTTCCCATTGAAGGAGAGCAATGTTTGCAAATACTGGGGTGCAACTAGCATCCATAGTCACTCCTCTCTTTTTCTGGAAAAACTGTCCATCTAGATGTACAAAGCTATTCTTAAGTACCATCTCCAATAATGCATCCAATACGTTGATTTCATTGGAACTAAGTACTTCTGACTCGTGTAAAAAATTGTGGAACATCTCCATACCTATGTCCTGAAGGATCACATTAAACAAACTGACCACATCAATTGAAATGAAGGCCAATTTAGAACTATAGTTAACTCTCTTTAATTTTGCTAAAAAATCCCAAGAATCTTGTACTATGTGGGATTGTTGAAACACCAAAGCCTTAACCTTTTTGTCTATATAAACTGCCATAGGATGGATAATTGAGGTTTTAACACTAACTATGGGCCTTATAGGAGAATCTATTGTAATTAGTGTTTTTATATATAACAACATTTCAATTATGTGATCTGATTTGGGAGTCATATTTAAAGAGGGGCGTGTGAAGCATTTTTTATCCATTCTGAAGAGGTTGTGTTACATTCCTACGAAAGCCCTTAATGGTCAAATAAAGAGGATTTTATGGTGGAATCTTGTGGTATTTGTAGCTACATTTGTCTTTCTACAAGTTATAGTTAGGTAAAATTTATTTTATTTTATTTTACTAAGGCATGCTGGGTAAAGGATATAGAAAACGAAAGCACAATGTTCAGTGCTATATATGTATTTAGTTTGCCATTTTTTGTGCAAAGCACTTCTTCAGCTTTTATAGAGGATTTGTACCAGTCAACATCACTAGCCACATATAAGTAAAAATAGTATTGGCCAAGGAGTGGTTAATGGGACATACAGTAGAAATGCTGGAAATATTTTGCCACACACTCTATGACTCAAAAAAAATCAACAAGTTCAAATGTTATGACTTAAGGCACAAAGTACCTATCCCTTTAAGATCATTTGTTACAAGCAGTATCCTCAAGCAACTATACTGTCTTAATTTACCACTTCCTGTAAATGCTGAAACAAGAGCTTTATGATGAAAGACGGAGGGAAACATTAATTCTGGAAGTATCTCTAGGAAATTAAGACTTCTGCCCTACCATCATTGCCAATAAGAACAGTAATCTTAGAAACAGTAGAAACCTAAGGGGATCATCCAGTGTTAGTAGGGGACACCTGTCTAAATTTCCAAACCACCTTGTGTGATGACTGGAAATTGCAGTGACACCTTAACTGTCAGACAAAAATAATCATTCTAGTAACGTCAATAGTTTATATTGTGCAGAACCTGCATGTACTAAAATAAAATAATAAAAGATGGACATTGCCTTTCTCCCTAATAATGAAAGGGGACTTGACATTAAAATGTATATAGCTAACTTAATTCAAAACTCTCCACAGGTAAAATGTTTCTGCCAGCACTTTCCTCAGTGCATTCTGACAGTACACACTCAACATCCTCTGTGCAGGTTAGCAATTTAAGTATGATCCCTCCTACAGTTTTTGAATTTTTTTTTAATCTTTTTAACTGTTTAAGTTATAAGAATTACAAGTATCAATACCCAATTTCCAGACAAATTCCACAATCGGTGCAGGTAAACAGCCCCAATAAAATGTATAGACTGGCTGTTTGATCCACTTAAGACCTCTGAAAGCATGAAGTAATTCATAATCATAAGTGGCAGGTGATCTTAAAGCAAGTGGAACTGCTTTGAAATAGAGTCAATCTGACCATGTTTACAGTATTAAATAAACAGTTGATGATACACCTCTGCACGTGCTTAGTTACTTTTTTGCAGCACGTCAGTCTCTTCATTTTACACACCTGACACGTACACATTGTTCCCCTAATCTCTGCTACACTCCCAGTCATTTACATGCATCTCTTTTGGCC
This sequence comes from Protopterus annectens, assembly GCF_019279795.1. NCBI lineage: Eukaryota > Metazoa > Chordata > Ceratodontiformes > Protopteridae > Protopterus > Protopterus annectens. The sequence goes on from NC_056725.1 coordinate 1,361,870,923, forward strand.
TAGTTTACATACAGTCTAGCAGATGCAGAATCAAATAAGTTACCAAATGAGATATTAGCTGATGTTTAAGTATTCCTTTCTTGTTAATATGTATCATAAAAGATACAAATCAAGCAACTTTTTTTTTTCTCATTGGAGAAAACTGAAGAGATAACATGTGCTTCCTAAATAAATATTCCTTTTTATTTTGATTTGCAGGATAAATTCTGAAACAGCTTTCTTTTGGTTTTGAATTTAAGTTCCACCTGAAAATGATCTATCCATATGTTGTGATGCAACATTATGGCTTCCTGAACAATGTTGCAGATGAGATATTTAAAGACAAAGTTGATTAAAAATATAACTTCAGACAATGATAACTCTTGTATTGTTAGTAAAACTTATGGTTAAGTAATAGTCCAATAGGACATAAAGTTTAATGTTTTTTTTTAATCTAAGGAGTAGACTGAACTGTTTAAAACTCCACTATTATGAAATAGATTAATCAAAGATGGTAGCATCTCCAGGATGGGATCATCCAATCACAAGATCCTCTAAACTCTAACTAAATTGACAGTCTGCACCAACAAAGCTGTTTTAATTTGGTCAACAACCCTTCCAATATCTAATACTGAAAGCACTATTATACCTACTACAAATAAAACTAAATGAAATATAATGTCAACAGGAGGTTAGTCTATGATCTCAAAGGCACCAGAGAGGAAAAAAAACCTCCCAAATGTGGTTTCCGCAAGTAGAAAAGGTAAACTTGACACTTAAGCTATCAAATTGCAGTCATCCCTTCCATTTAAGTACAACATAGATATTTCTCTTTTTTATTAAATACAAAATCTGGTTAAATAAATGTAATTAACATTAGCAGCTAAGACCACCTAAATAGTCTCACAGATGTATGCAGGAAACAATATGCATTAAAGCAGCATAGGTTTTAGATTAGCTGCTTATTAAGCTAGGCTTGGCCAGTAAATGTGAGACAACTAACAATATTCACATTTACTTGTAGCCAAAATAGCTTCTGCTGTGTCAAAAGTATGCAGAGAGCAGCTACAAATCAAATCACAGAATTATAACAATTTCTAACCAAGCAATATTGCAATGTCCATAGCTGGCTTTAGGCACCAGCGAACCATGTGGTCGCTGGGGGGTGCCCAACCACAGCAAGTTATGTTATCCTGACATTTTGTAACTTGTCTGTCAAACCAACAAAAGCTAGTACAGCAATCTTGTATACTTAAGAAACCAGGTGGATAATAACTCTTATTTGTGTCTACTTTAAAATTCAAAGATATCTCTAGTTCTAATAATACTGTTTTGTTAGGTAACAGGCTTCACAATTCCATTAAATATTTTATCACTGATGTAGTGCCACAAAGCTTACTGGTGGACATTATTTCCTCTAAAACTAACAACATAGCCAGTGTTGGGTACCTGCAATACCCGTGGCTGCAGGGGGTCCTTTAGTCATCCTTGACTGTGTGGAGGCCCCACAAAAGCTGCTGCTGGGTGGGGAAAAATAAGGATTAAAAAAAGTATTAATTTCATGATTTTGGTCCTTATCCTGAACATGGTTGTGATCTGACCCTTTTAGGATAAAGCTGATAATGGACATGAGCAAGATAACCACGAGAGAGATCAGTAGCCCAGAGTGACCGATCTCACTGCATAACTTCCTCAGGGATGGTTTTCTCTTTCATGGAGTTTTATAAATACTGGCAGAATACCTAATACTATAACTCAACTTCTTTGCCGAAGAATTTATCTTGGTGTCAAAAATAGCAGAATAAAGTCTCAGAATCAAGAACACACTTTAAATAGTACACTAATTTGCTTAAAAAGCTAATAGAATAACAGCTATTGCATCAATATGCATTTTTTGGACAATAATTATAAAACTCTGATGTCTGGATTTATTGACTATCTGTAATTTTGAATGATTTACTAGCAAATCAAACTTTTTACAAAAGATGGAGCAAAATTATGAGCAAAATCACAGAAGGTGTGTGAAATCAGGACAGTGACATATATGCATTATTCCTCGATGAATTAAATAAAAGTGACTTACCCCTGCTGCTGTTTGACTGCTAAACAGCAGACTGATATGGTGTAGGAGTATCAGTGTTGCACAATGTTTTGCTGTTTGCTGAAATAAGTACAAGACTAGTATTGCTACGGCTTATACTTGTGTGTGTCTTTTTGTAAAAAAATATCACAGATTTTTATCTGTGCATACAACCAGTAATGCTAGGACACATGCTAATTTTGGGCATCAGTAAAAAATACAGCTAACAAGTAATTATATTTCAAAAATAAGGCATAAAATATATCATAAAACATTCAGACACTTAGATCTTCTAGGATTCTGGTGGCCCATATTCTCTAGACTGTATAAGTGGATACAAAAGGCTCTCTTAATCATCCTTGACTGTGTTGGAGGCCTCACAAAAGCAGTTTCTGGTTGCGGAAATGAGGAGAAAAATATGCATTAATTTTCTGATTATGCTCTTTAACCTGAACAGGGCTGTGATGTGACCCTGTTAGGATAAACCTGATAATGGCCACTGCCCTCAGCTACACTCATTCTAAAACCAGACCTGCTTAGGCATGTGTGTACAGAAAACTACTTTAGCTTACGTGTGTGTGTGTGTGTGTGTGTGTGTGTGTGTGTGTGTGTGTGTGTGTGTATGTGTGTGTGAGAGAGAGCTGGGGATTGTGTGTTATTACTACTTTAATAACCTTAGAGTTGTGCACAGGAGATCAGTATAGCTTATGTTTGCCCTAAGGATAGTGGGGTTAACATTTGTTTTACTTTTCTGACTGACCTCACAGGTGTACAAAAAGGTTACTACAACTTCTGTAGGGGCAGTGTACTGTCTAAGAACAATAAAGTAGAATACGTTACTGTAATCATTATTTGTTTCACTTTCTTCACAATCATACATCAAGGAATTTATACTGGTGGCTGTCTTTGGTGGCTATGGGTGAGGAGTGAGGAGGCATGCTATGTATTTGTATGTCAGCAGTTTCTTGAAATACATGACTGTGGCAGTTTGTACCTTTGATTTCATCCCAATCTAGCATTAGTGGGATCCATAAGCAGTGACTGTGTTTTTTGGGGGGAGGTTAGGAAGGCAGGCAGTGTTCTGGGATAGACCTGTGTATCCTCAGAATTACTGGCTTGTTAGTTTATTATGAGCTACTATTTTGTTAGCATTGACCATTTAGCCTTGGGTACAACTTAATACCTTCCTTGAAAGACAAAAATTAAAAATAAGACTGAAATTATTTTCTTACTCATGATTTTAGTTTAAGCCACCACTGGATTAATAGGTTGGGAAAATGCTTCAGAGCATCTATAATCCTACGGCTTCTTGGATCCTGTCTTTTTTGTGCTATATCCTAAATGATTACTACTGTGTTGTGTTGGTTAGGAAAGGTGTTGAAAGGATGCCAGGAAAACTAAAGCTGAACAGAAACACTGAATTTCTACTTTTGATCATAATTTTTGTTTGTGCCATCATTATATGAAAATGTTGTGTAAAAAGGGAAAAAAACTTAGCAATGCACTTCTTAGCATATAGAAAGTTATGGTGTTTTGAAAAAGCTGAAGAATAAGGCAAAATGTGAGAAAAGAAAGAAAAAAGTAATGTGCATCATATGGGAAGCCCAACATGGGGGGAAACAGAGGGGAGGACTGGAGGGTATGTATGTGTGTGTGTGTGTGGGAGAGGGGTCTGAAACAGTAGTCCTAGGATGCCATTTCACCCAAGTCCAAACAGTTACATAGAGTTGTTGTGATGTGTCATTGTTGCAACTAAATGCCAGTAACTGTGAATGTCCCTTTGTGAGATGGGCCAACATAGTGTGGTACACTGACCTGTTGTAATGCAAGACCATTGTAGCTACAGGTCAGACTGTGTGTACTACTCCTAAAAGCTTGCAGCATGAACTAAATGGTTGCTTAGGAGAAATAGCAGTGGCAGGGTGATACTTACACTGGAAGTGCCTAAGGGGGGCCCCCAACTTGAAATTTGCTGAGGGTTCCCAAAATGCTAACACCGGCCCTGGCAATGGCCCTCGAGCTCCTAGGTAAGCTGCTCTATCCCAGCTGTTTTATACAGTCTGTAGACAGGAATGAGAGATTGTAGTATAAAAGTTCTACATGAGGAAACAGAACACCACATAAAGCTAGAGCTCATGTTTATTACTGCAGTGTTTATCTGATGGGATAGTGGATGACTATACCTTCTTTACATTAGTAACACACAACCATTGCTGTCTGTTTCCAGTAATGGAAATTAAGTATATTAAATAATAGTGTACTATTAATTCTATAGACGTCTGTGTCCTGTTAGGCTAGCTGTTCATAGCTTTTGGATCCTGTTTTCTATGCTTAGCAATACTGAAACTTTACAATTAACAGTCAAGCAGTACCTCATACCCAGTGCAATTCTCTTTTCTTCCTTTACTGGGCTGCCTGGAGTTGCAAATCTAATGGCAAAAGTCCTTGCACTGCTGGTGAAACTGGTGACAGATGCTATGCTCAGAATCACATGGTCACCTGGTTTTTCAGCATTCATGGTATTCCAGCAGCTTCACTGTTTTCTCAAGTTTATTTTATTTTATTTTATTTTACATTTGTTGACCAGGAAGGTCCGACTGGATATATGTCCATTTTCAGCGGAGGCCTGGTGAGAAAAGCTCCATACAAAAGACATGAGACAGAACAGCATAATACAATGTAAAATACATAGATAAATACAATCCAGAGAAATTGTTACATATTGAAACCCATTCCATTATTAGTATAATTCAAGATGGAGATTATACAATATATTTGTTGGTCACTTTCCAAGTTCCCAGCCCAACATTCAAAAAGTTCATATATATTTGTGTGTCTCTTTATAGGTTGCTTAAAATACACTCTAGATTTCACTTAACATGTTTGTACAGAGTAATTAGGTTAGGATTCAGAGACACTGTTAGGAGAGCCTAATTGGGTGCACAGTAGAAAAGTGTGGGGATTAGTCAGGGGTAGAGCAAGGACAGAGCCATTGCATAGTAAACTACTGATTAAGTTTTTTTTTTTTTTAATTGGGTTGGAGAGGGTTGTAAGGTTAGTTCTGTACGAAGAGAGTTCCAGACTTTACCAACTGAGTTCATAAACAGAGCTTCCGCAGCTGAGTTCTTAGCTTTGAAGTTGAAAGCTAGCAGTTTGTTAGAGGATCGAAGAGTTTTAAGGTTCCGGTAGTGGGTGATGAGAGTTTTAAGATCAGGTGTCCATTCTGGTTGGTAGAGAATCTTGTTTGCGGGCAGTTACTAGTTGGTTAGTCAGTAGAAGGTTAGGTAGTTCAAGCCAACCTAGTAGTTTGAGGTTATGGCAGTGATGGGTCCTATAGGCAGAGGCGGTGGCAAATCTGGCAATATGATTATAGCAGGTTGTGAGCTTGTTCAGGTTGATTTTACTCAGGTTGATGAATAAGGGGGAGGTGTAGAGAAGTGTGGATAGTAGATGAGTGCGAGCAAGAACAGTTCTGGCTAGGGGAGTTAAGAAGGGATTGATTCTGTGTAGAGAGCCACGTTTTTTATTTACTGTTTTGATTGTGTGGTCGATATGCAAGTCTAACTTTAGGTTGTTGTCAACTATAACTCCTAGGAGTTTGGTTGAGGGGGTCTAGTGAGATAATAGTACCACTGTTAAATTTAATGGAGAAGGTTAGAGAGGAGGTTTTACGAGATGGGGAGTACAGCAACAGTTTTTTTTATTTTTTTGGGATTTAGTATGAGACGGCGATAGAGGAGTGAATTTTCAACTATGCTAAATGTGTTTTGGGATAGTGTCAGTAGTTCTTCTGGGGTTGTAGCAGAACATGTTAGGGTTGAGTCGTCCGCGTATTGAATACAGGTAGTGTCTGGTATTACTTTATGCAAGTCATTAATTAATATGGAAAATAGGAGGGGCCCTAAGATGGATCCTTGGGTGACTCCAAGTGTTATAGGTAAGAGGGTGGATAAGTTATCTTTCCACAGGACTGCCTGTTGTCTACATCCCAGGTATGACTTAAACCATTGTATAGCATGGGTGTCTGAGATTATTTCTAGGGTTTGCAGGAGACGTTGATGGTTTACCATGTTGAAAGCTTTGGAAAGATCTAGGAAGATGGCTGAGGAGAGTTTATTGCTATTACGGTTATGATTTATGACATTGGTAAAGGATAGTAGGGCAGTAGTGGTACTGTGGTTCGGTCTGAAGCCATGTTGAGAATTTGACAAGTGATTGTTATCAAGAAGATAGGCTAGGAGTTGTTTTTGGATGCATTTTTCCATGATTTTGGCCATAGGAGAGAGTATTGCTATGGGACTGTTGTTTGAGAGGTCATTGGATCTGCCTTCCTTATGGAGTGGAATGATATGGGGGAATGGTAGATTCCGATATGGAACTGTTGATCATAATGGGTATAGGGTAGGTTACAGCATCTGCTGCTTTTTGTAGGTAGTCTGCAGGGAGGAGATCAGTGGCAAGGGTAGTTGGTTTTAGTTTTCTAATTAGTTTAAGGATAAATGATGTTGAGACTGGTTGAAATTTGAAGGTGGTTTGGGTAGTGGGTGTAGAAGCTGATAGATTTGGTGCACTGGGGGATAAGTTATTGGCTAAGTTTTGGATAGTTTATGTAAAGAAGTTATTGAAGGAGTTGGTGACCTCTGCAGGAGAGAAGAGGCTATCCTGATAGACTCTTGACTGATATAATTCTTGAAGTGAATGTAAAGAGGGAGTCAGGGCACTTTAAGCCCCTTCTTTCAAGCAATGTTAACAACAATAGTACTGATTTATTGGGTCAAAATGATACACAAAGTGGGGAGCCATTGAGAAGAATGATGAATCAAAACTCAAATTTTATGTTCACCTTCTCCTTAGATTTTATGACAAAGAAATTCTTATTAAGATCTGGGCAATTATTTTAGAGGATCAAATGATTAGTAAAATGTTGGGTATTAGACCCGGTTTTACATATAGGAGAGGATTGAACCTAAAAAGTATATTAGAAAGAAATAGCAATGGAGTGGTCAAAAATACACAACGTGACTCACTGGGTATGAGGAGATGTGGGGCTTGCCCACAGTGCAGGTTTATCAAAACAGGGACCTCCATGAAGATAAAGGATAGAATTTATAGAATTAATGGTAGATATAATTGTGACTCTAAAGGAGTAGTTTATGTTGCATGCTGCGACGTATGTCCCTCCTATTATATTGGGAAAACTGAACGTAAGCTAAAACAAAGAATATATGAACACCAATATAGTATAGGTAAGGCTGATAGTAATAATGTCTTGGCAAGGCACATAGTAGAGCATCCAACTCATAGTTTTGCTTTCGCAGTGCTACAACAAATTCAATTTGACCCGAGAGGGGGACCGTGGCAGCTAATATTAGAGGAGCAGGAACTACTTTGGCATACATACTTCCTGGGTTAAATGAGCATGTTTCAATTAAAAGTATCATAAAGCTTAAGGCTTTATGTAGATGATGCGTGGGTATTTCAATAATAATTTTGTTCAGTTTTAAAGCAATTGCACACTATTTAATCATATTAATGTATTTTTCATGTATTTTTTATGTATTTTTAATGTATTTATTAGTTTATTTATATAGAGCACATTTATGCATACTTATACTATATATATGTTTTTTTTAACTTAACTTTGCTTACAAATGGCAAATTGTTTTTTACAGCATTTAGTTTTGCAGCTTTACTTTTAGATAAGGATTTTTTTAGTCATTTTGTTAGATGAATGAATAATTGAATAATGGATCAATTAACTTTAAAATAAGGGATATATAAGGTATGTGAGGAATGGCTGAACTTTTGTCTGATGAAATTGGGACACAGATCTCTTCGAAAGCGCTCACAATAAAGTTGTTTTAAATATATGCTGGTCGGTGATTGAGGAGGCAACCTACATTTGGATACGTTTGCTGTATTGTGTTCTTGACCTCTACATGAGAATTAGAGTTGGAGGTTGAGGGGACAGGGGCAGTGGATAGTCCTGGATGGAGCAGTGTGTTAAGAGTTGCCCAGAATTTATGTGGTTTGTTTTGGTGTTTTTGTTGTAGGTTGTGATAGTAGTTTTTCTTTTGTTGGTTGTGACAGATTTTTTTATGTCATTCCTTAATTGTCTATAATGGAGTTGATCTGTGAGGTGTTTTGAGGCACGCCAAGTGGCCCAAGCTCTATTTCTTAGTAAGATATTATGCCGAGTTACAGCTGTAAGCCATGGGATACTTTTGGTTTTAGTCCTAATGGTACTGTGGTTGTCTAAGATGGATAAGAATTTAGTATTAAAGTATTTTACAGCTTCCTGTAGTGGAAGATGCTTAAGTACTGACCAGTTGCAAAGTTTAAGGTCTGTTTGGAAATTCTTAAGGTTAAAAATGTTCTTGTTCCTGATTGTTTTGTAGGTGGGTTGTTTGTGGATTTCGGCCTTTTGCCTGATATTATAGGTGAGATGGTGATCACTTATGTCATCAGGCAAGGTTCCGGCTTTATACATGTGTGGGTGATTGTTAATGAGTATCCAATCTAATATAGTTTCTTTATTGTTAGGTTTAGTGATCCTGGTGGGGGAGGATATGACTTGTGAGAAACCATAAAGGTTAATGTGGGAAGTGGGGGGTTCAGAGGAGCATGAGTACCAGTCTATATTAAAATCTCTGAGTACAATGGTTTCTTGGGGATAATTATTTGATACCCAATTTAGTATGTCCTTGCCTGGGGGGATGTAGACACAGATAATATATATACTTTTGCTTTTGTTGGTGTTGATGTGTAGTTTAGTAGTAATGATTTCAGCATTAGTATTTTGGATAGGTTGATGGATGTCAATGGTCATTTCTAGCATGAATTTGTAAAGAACAGCTACCCCCTCCCTTTTTAGCAGTAAGGTCGTGTCTAAATTTATTGTAACCTGGTGGTATGACCTCATTATCCAAGGTGCTTGTAGCTACCCCCCCTTTTTAGAAGTATGGTCGTGTCTAAAAATATTGCAACCTGGTGGTATGACCTCATTATCTAAGGTGCTTAAGCTACTCCCCCTCCCTTTTTAGCAGTACAGTTGTGTCCAAATATATTGTAACCTGGTGGTATGACCTCATTATCTAAGGTGCTTGCCGCTACCCTCCCTCCCTTTTTAGAACAATGGTCGTGTCTAAATATATTGTAACCTGGTGGTATGATCTCATTATCCAAGGTGCTTGGTTTGAGCCAGGTTTCAGTGAGACAGAGAATATTGATCTAGTAGGGCATGGAGATGCTGAACTTTATTATTTAGGCTTCTGATATTTAGATGGCTGACCAGGAGTGAGTTAGGAGGTCTTTTTATGGTATAGTTTATAGGGGATGAGGTAGTATTGATGCTAGAATTATTGGTAGAGGATGGACCAGGGTTTGGGTGGATGTCTCCATCCATGGTGAGATTACATTGAGATTTAATGATTAACTTCAGAAACTTAAAAAGAAGGTTTTGGTATTTTTTTAGTTTTTGGGTTGATGTATCGATTTCTAAAAGCATTGATGAGGTGTTTGTTTGAAGGGGTAGCTATGGGGGGTGTAATTAGGTGTTTTAGCTGATTAGGTACAGGCAATGTGATAGCATGGCTTCTTGGGGAGTGAAAACCATAAATCACTTGTTATTCGTAAGCAGTTAGTATGTAAGGGATAAGTAATAGTGTTATTATGGAGTAGGTCAACAAGAAGCTGAATGGAGATGGTATTGGGGCCATGGTAGGATAAGGGTGGAGGCAATGGGGTTTGCAGTAGAAGAAGAGTAATTAGTGTGGGTGTGGTGGTTTGTATTAATTGCTTATTGGTTGTTGTTAAGAAGGGGTGTGGCAAGGTAGTATAAGTGTAGTGGTGCTGGGGGCAGGTGGTAATTGGGGGCAGGGTAGGGGAGCAAAGTGAGCCCGTAGGGCGAACGGAGTGGGTAGAGCCAAGAAGAAGTGAGGACTATAAAAAAGTATCAGTAACTGCAGCTCATAAATTAAATAAAGATAGGCTGGAGCTAAGTTGTAAGGAAAGTAGTGTAGACGAGATTTAAATGTGGGTTAGCTAGCCCAGGAGAGTAGTGGGAGTTTAGCAATTATACAAATGGGGAGTAAGAGTAGAAATAACTGCTATCCTTAGGTAGAAACTTTGGGAGAATAATACTGTGCAAGCGGTTGCCGTGGTGCATGCTGCCACATAGTGTCAAAAGGAGATAGCAACAGAAATGATAGAATAGTCTTCATACACTACAATTAAGTCTATGTTAAAAAAACAGAGGGTGGAGAGTGGCAAGCTGGCTGTGGTAGGCTGCTAACGCACACACGAGAGGTCAGAATAACAAATATAGGTAGTAAATTAGGTTACAAGTTGTTTGCTCTAAGGCTACATACATTGACACTTCCTTGTGTAGGGATGTCCTCAATGTGGTAGCGTTCAGTGATGCCTGGGTAGCAGGCAATTCAAGGGTGTCTTCTGGTTTTAGCAGGGAGGCAGTCCTTGTGTTTTAAAGGCAGGGAGGGAGCACCCGGGATGGTAGACTGTAAAAGAGAAGAGAGACACACACGGGTAATTTAAATGGCAAAGCTGGGGAGGTAGAAGGATGGGGCAGAACTAAGGGATATCAGGATGTGAAGGATTGTATTAGAGTGTACTGTAAGTAGAAAGAGACTAGAAATAGATGTAGATAAAGGGTATGGGTAGAGGGAGAGAAAGTTTAGAAAGGTAGCAGTAGGAAACAGTGCATATAGGCAGTAGAAACAATGCAGTTAGGCAATGGAGCCACAATAAAACAATTACCCTCAAGCCCAAGGGGAATAAAAAAAAACCAAGGCCATTTGAGAGGGTAGGGTTAGACTTGAGTTAGCAAAAACAATCAGATATGCAAGGCAACAGAGAGGCAATGCAATAGAATGTTTCAAACAGTACTTATTGCAATGAAGTATCCTTTTAGACACAGCCATTAGCAAAACCAATCAGTTATGCAAAGCAAAAGAGCGGTGATGCAATTTTTCAGATCAGTACATATGGCATTGAAGAATCCTTGTAGACACAGGCAGGCAGCATGAGCAGGTACATTCATTCACTGTGACGCATTAATATGAGAAACAGGCATTCCACGACACCTGTTAGAGGGAGTCCTTATGCTAGTTAGTTATGCAGTAGTAAAATATATATCTGAAGCAGCAATAACCAACTCGAACCTCTCTGACAAAGAATATGCTGCTGTTAGTTGTGTTATCACAGTCTCTGCTGAGGCAAGGAGCACAAGTAGTCTTACACTATTTATACCTATTACATTGGCATTCAAGCCATGAAAGCACAAGCACTTCAGCTCTGACCACCTTTCCTTTATAAGTAAAAGGTACGCGTGTTTGTATTCAGCCCCTTTCCTGCTAATTAACAGAAACGTGCAGTGGCCCCTTTCACGAATGAAAAAAGAAATGTTAGAAAATCATATTTTATTTGTTTTGTTAAGAGAGGTCAGAATAACGATGTAAATCGTCAACTTTCCTGTTTTGGGGACTTGAAACAATGTACATGCTAATGCACATGCACAGTGTTCCAATTTTTGTTTAAAAATAAAAAAAAAATTAAAAAAAAGAAATAAATTTGCATACTCATTTGGACTGTTTTTCTAAAGCAGGCCAGTGTTAGACATGCTCCAGTTGGAAAAAGAGATGATTGTATATTATTACATGTCTTGCTGCTGTTTTGAGATGGGCACTACAGAGAAAGCTGACTGGGGATGCAAGAAAAAGCAAGAAAGGAACTGTTTCTTATTGGCCAGTTATTGGGACTTTATTTTGTTTGATATCATCCTTTTAAGCTTGTAGGAGCAATATTTAAAATCTGTCCCTGTTTTGGGCCTCTGTTCTCCCCAATTATTTTTGGCTTTATCCATATTTCTTGAATTAGAGGTTGAGAGGTATCAGAAAGAGAGAACCTTAATTCTGTCAAGTTTCTTTTCATATCCCACTCACTTCATTTCTAGTCTGCTGCTGGTGAGCATTAATAATAAAGATGCTGCAAAATTACAGTGGGTACTGATGTTTACGCAAATGTTCCATATACCCGTTTTCAGTAAAACTGTTCAGATTAGTTTTGTCCTATACTAAGTTGCTCAACTGTTAAAAAAAAAAAAAATATATATATATATATATGTATATATATATATATTTATATTGTTCTGTTCCTCATAAAATGTGTGATTTTTCTAGAAAATCACCGAGAATTGAATTTGCTAAATAATGATATACATTTGAGTTTCGGACTTCCTATGTGTATGCAACACATTGTTATTTTAGCAACTTTCTAAGTTTATAAGAGTAATATTTAAAATCGGTTCCTATTTTGGGGCCTTTGTCACTCCATTATTTTAGGCTTTGTCCAGATTTCTTACACTATGAGGTTGAGAGGTATGCTTCATTGCAAATGACTGCTCTGATTAGTGCAGTAATTGTTTTGCATTGCTTTGCATGTCATTAAAGGCCCTGCATTTGGTATATACTTATTTACCACACCTGTGCAGGTGTTGGTCATAGTAGAGAACACAGCAGTGAACATAACTCAAGTTCATATTCATGGATGTGGGTTGTACTTGGTCTGGTGTTCTCCATTATCACTGCTTAGGCTACCTCAAGTACGTTTTGCCTGAGGCAGACAGAATGAAAGTGAAAGAAGTGGCTGAACTCACAGAGGTATGAACAAAGAGAAAAAAGAGATTATTATTATTATTATTATTTTATTATTAATGTCTGCACTGTGTTTCCTCCCACTGGGTGTTGAGATAGGTTATGGCTCCACTTTAACCCTGAATAGTGAGTATCAGTTGTAAGAGAATGAATGAATGAATGAATGAATGAATGAATGAATAAGTGGCCCCCAGGTAAGATTTAGGCAAAAAAAATAAATTTTTTTGTACTTAAAAACCACAAATACTTTTATTAATGCTGTTGATTTGCAATACATCTTTTTTGTTTGGCTGCATTTTTAAGTATTGGGTGTTGACATTGGTATACACATTTATTAATGGTTAGAAAAGCAAACTAGTTTTCCCAGCCCTGTAACTCCTCCACAGCATACGTCTTCTTACCAGAACTGGTATTAACTTCAGTTTTAAAAGAAATTAGACACAGTCAAAAAGGGTAATACTATCGATAAGAACTCCACTAGTGCACAGGTAATTTCATATTATTGCTGGCAGAAAATGAGTGTTTGTTCATCTTGCCCATCCAGTATATTAAGTTAGCATCCTGTAACAACTCCTTACTATTGTGTCTTCCTTGGTTCCTCCCACTCCATTTTGTCATCCTGTGCCTTACTGAGTGAGTCTGGTATGTTACACACTACCATCAATGCCATCAGTCTGATTTATGCATATACTTCCACATCTACAAAGTCATACTTCCTAACATCAAGGTTGAATCTGTTCCCCTATTTTTATACCTGGTATCACCACCTGTCCCACCTCTGTCTGCTTTATTGCTGTATCCATACAAAATATGCACCCAAATCCTATTCTTTCTTTCTTATTTTCAGTTGAGTATAGCCCACGTTCCCCCCAGTCTTTCTTTATATTGTCTTTGGCCCATCACCCTTATCACTTCCATTCCCTTAAATTCTCTCTAGCAGTGTTATCCACAAATAGCCTCCAGAAGTGATCACTTTACCCCACCAGTAACCTCCTTTTATTTATTTAATTGTTTATTTTTATTAAAGTTATTCAACAGTTTAACTGCTTGTTAATGATGTAGGTGGTCACCAGACCCATTTCAACCACAATCTGGGCCCCATGAACAGCACAAAATAAATGCATGAACAGTAGTACAACAGAGACAAGGATATATTTCAGAATTCTGTCTTGGCCGTTGCCTTCTCATCTTTCACCTGGTGAGATATTATTGTCATTATTACTACCACAGGATCTTTTTGGTCATACATGGCCAAAAAGTTTCTCCCTCAGTTTGGACTCCTTCCATAGGTCATTGGACCTGAAATACAAGAGCTTGCAGTTGTTTGGTGTAAACCTAGGCTGCCACTTCTCTGCTCACTCTACAAGTATTTTCAGATTTCTTTCTAGTATCGGAGCTTTGTGCACAGCCACCTCTCCTATTTTAGGTCATCTGCAGAGACTGACCACAGTTTCAGAACCCAGTGTTATATCTGAGTTAATAGTTTCTTTTTTTGAAAAAGGGCAGGTCCTAGCACCAACTTATGTGTCACTCTAGTGGTCACTCCTGCATCTGCGGAGAGACACCCCTCACCATCACTTTCATGTTTTTCCTTTAAACCATATCCCCACCTCTTTCACTAGTAGTTAGCCCTTCCATCCAGAAGCCTCTTATGTAGTAACAGATCAGACGCTTTAAGGAATGCAAGATATGCAATGTTAGTCAAGTTGTTTTTTATTTTTTATTTTATTTTTATTTAACATTTGTTGACCAGGAAAGTCCGACTAGGTTCCACAGAGCCTGTTTTCAGTGGAGGCCCGGGGAGAAATGCTCCAGATGCATGTCTTTGGAATGAGGGAGGAAACCGGAGTACCCGGAGGAAACCCACACGAACACAGGGAGAACATGCAAACTGAGAAACATGAAACATGTTTCTGTCTAGCTTCCTCATAACTTAGAAATAGAAATGAATTGAGTAACAGGCATGGTTTTTTGGACTATAAATATATGTTGCATTGAATGCCATTCCTAAATACTGTTCCAGAACATTTATCCAGGATAGAGTTGCATTTCACCTTCTTTTCATATGTTAAATGCTCTCAGATTCTATATTTCAGAGAATAAAGGCTTACATATTGTAGCTTTTCTCATATAATATGCTCTTTTTACAATCTGGAGATCAGTCCAGCAAACTTTCTTTGTAAAGCCTTAGTCAGTTCTGCATCCATGTCTAACCTTGGATACAAGGCACTCATTTCAATTTAACTGTATACCAAAGTGAGAAAGAAGTTGACACCGTTTTTCTCTAAACAGAGCTGCACACAACTGTTCTTAAGTGTAGCTGTTACTGTTTTAAAAAGCAAATCTGCTAAAATATTTAATTTCATACATTTTTGTTCATAGATTCAGAGGACATTACTAGACTAATGGCTGAAGAGCCCTTACAAGCCTAGCCAGTTTTACTAAGATTTTACCCAGTTTTCTGTCCCTAGGGGAAAAAAACAAGGGTCAGCAAGTGTGGTTTTGACTGTTTTTATAGACTGCCTCTGTCCATAGGGAACATGGATGCCACCCAAGGAGTGATTTTGAGATTTCCCATCCATTGGTCCAGCTTGTGCTTGAAGATGGTGAGAAGGGCTCTGTTTCACGTGAATAGGAAGCCTAACCCAGAGAAGGGGCAATCTGTGGAACATGCATCTGTCTCTCTAGTATGATCTAGTCATGTCAGAGTTCAGGTTTAGATCTTTGGAGTGGGTAGCCCTTGTGCAGTTAGTTTTGTAAATATGCAACAGAGTGAGAGACTGTCTCATACATCAGGCATTACCTCACAGTAATCAGTAGGAAACTGAATACAGTGACAAGGCTTTTAATCGGTTTGCATATGACATGTTGGTTATACCCTGTATTTTTTATGAGAAACCTCTGAGGACGTTCAACTTTTGCAGGTGCATTGTACTCAATTATTGGTCTGATGAGGCCTGAGTACAGTGGTGCTATGACATCCTTAGATCTGGATGCCATGCTCTTACTTATAAGCTGAGCCACACAGAAGGATTTCCTCAGCACCAAGGACGCATGGTGGTCAAAGTTCAGACTACTATCTGAGTATCCAGATCTCTCTCCACTGGGTTCACTTTTAGGTGTAATTTGCAGAGGTATTTCCAAAGGGTATTATTAAGCATTTCTTTGCATTCAGTTTGAGGCCATGGCTCTGACACCAGTCATCAGTTTGTGTCAGACCTTTCTGTAGGATATCAGCACCATTTAGGGAGTCAGTGATTGCCCCTAACTTGCAGTCATCAGCAGACTTGGTCAGCCAAAAGCCATTTACATTTGCCATGACATCTGAGAAGTATATCCCAAACAAGAAGGGATCCAACACTGAGCCCTGTGGTACTCTACTGGTGACTGGCGTGTTGCTAGATGTGGATTGCCCACCTCTAACAACGTGTTCTATCTGTGAACCATTTGGCTATCCATCTGGTGACATAGAGGTGTATGCTCAATTTTGTGAGTTTATCTATAATATTCAAGTGAGGTATTGTGTCAAATGCCTTGGCTAGGTCAAGGTAAGCAGTATGCACTATCTTACCCTCACCCAGGCCTTGGTGACTGTCTCAAAGAAGTCCATCAGATTGACCAGCCATGACCTGCCCTTGACAGAGTCAAACTGGGTTGGGTCTAGAGTCTGGAGATTTCCTGTGTCTTTGTTAATCAGGTCCATGATTTTCCTTTCCATAGCCTTGCATACGAGGCCAATCAGATTTATGGGTCGATAGTTTCCTGAATCAGTTGATGATCCCCCCTTGTGCAGATGGATGACTTTTGCCGTCCTCCGCTCTGCTGGGACAAAGCCTGCCTGGAGACTTTGGTTAAACAGAGATCTGAGTTGGTTTGCTAGGTTATGTTTCAGGCTATTTAACAGGCTCCTTGGGATTCCATCAGGGCCCATTGATGCCATGTATCTAGCTGTAGAGAGCACAGTGATGACCTCTTCTTTTGTGATAACAAGCAAAGGAATGGTATGGGGTATTTCATGGAGAGTGACTAGAGGTGATGAGGGGGTAAAATCTAAGCTAAATTTATCGACCAGCAAGTTGGCTATTTCTTCTGACTTAGTATAGGTAGTGCCATCTGCAGCCAACTCAGTACATTGCTGAGTGTATCCCTTAAGATTTTGGACATAACTAAAAATGCTTTGTTGTTATCTTTTACTTGGGAGGCTATTTTAGTGTTATATTTAGAAGAATTGGCTAGTTTCCTGATTTGCCTGTTGAGACTAATGAGGTTTTTTTCCTTTGTTGTGCACCCTCCCACTTACTTCTAGACAATATTTTCTCTAGACAATATTTTCTTTCTTTTGTTATGTAGTCTATTTATACCAGGAGTCCACCAGGGTAACTTGTTTTTCTGGCTAGACCTGGGTTTAGTTCAGTCAGGTACTGCCATTTCTATGCAGTTCTTTAAGTGGTTTTACAGGGCAACTGTGCATACTTCTGCATAGGCCTCCATGTTTTCAGGGTTAGGGAGGCCTTTAAAATTACCTCTGCTATCACTTAATAGGAGGTCATTTACCCTGAAAAAAAATCTTTAGGGTTTTAAAGTTGGATGAGGTTCTGTCATCACATTTATTTCAAAATAGACCTATTTATAGTCAAGTCTTACCACTGAGGACATTACACTGGGGGGGGGGGGTTTCAGTGCTCCTCAACATTTGTGAGTACTGTTGTCAAGGATATTTGAGCCCCTAGTGGGAGGCAGACCAGCTGATCCAGAGCATTTGCATTGACAAAGTCCAGGAATTTCTGAGTTTCCATATTAGTGGTCATAGTTGATTCCCAGTTCAAAGAAGGATTGTTAAAATTGCTCATGAGTGGTGTGTTGGGCTGAATGGTAAGTGATTCAAGTAACTTCTGGTATGGGAAGTAGTTTCCATGATTCATAGTTGGAGATCTGTAGCAAGGAATGGTATGGTGGTAGATTTTGCCTGTGGTCATTTGGGCATGGAGTAGCTCGAGTGTCATCCTGCATGACCAGTCTAGAGGTGTGATTGTTTTTGCGTAAATGGAATCACCTCCTCCTTTAGTTGTTTTTCTTTTCACAGGTGGTCTAAATGTGTGATAGGCATTGTAACCTTTCACTGCTGGGGTGCTTTCCACAGCCTTGAACCACATTTCTGTAACTGCACAGATGTCAGCATTCTCTAGGGCAAGAAGGGCATCCTGGGAGTACAGTTTCTTGTTAAGACTCCTAGCATTGAGCAGTAGTACCTTCAGCCTGGCATTAAAAGACTTTATTACATTGGTATGTCTGTTGGTTTGAAACTGCCTAAAAAGGGCACTTTGGGGTTGGCTAATGCCCTAGCCAGTATTAAAACACCTATCAGTGACAGGTGCAGACCATCTCTGGCAAAGTAGCGTGGTCTGTCGATCACATCATCCTAGGCTGACAAATACTGGATCCCCTTTGCATGACACCAGTACCTACGTCAGTTACTGAAGTCAATCATTTTATGTTTGTATTGGGATATCACTCTCTGTGAGGGTAAAATTCTGCTCAATGCGAGGCTCTTACCAGCCTATGACACGTATTCAGAAAGGTCCAGCATGCCTCGCTTCATATAGTGTAGGAAGTATGTCTCATGTTATTCCCACTACATGGACTATGACTGAGTCATACTGGTACTTGTAGTTGAGTGACACGAGTACCTGCATGATTTGGCAAATCCCTGGCAGGCAACTGACTGCAAACCTTCTTTATCTGTCAGAGGTGTCTGTGTTTCTCATGATGGAGTCTCCTATGACAAAGATGTCTGAAAGTGTGGTGTTTCATCTTAGGGGCTTGTTTGTGGAGACTGTGATGTGTATTTTTGTGTGTAGTGGTTGGTATTGACTTGGTTTTGTTTGCATGTGGTTTCTGATGGCAGAATATGGGAGGTCTCTGAGGCTTTGGTAAGTTTCCTGTGAGTACCTCTGCATATGTGGGTTTATGTGTTGAGATCTTATTTAGTGAGGGAAACTGTGTGTGTGTGTGTGTGTGTGTGTGTGTGTGTGTGTGTGTGTGTGTGTGTGTGTGTGTGTGTATGCGTGTGTGTGTCTGTGTGTGTGTGTGTGTGTGTGTGTGTGTGTGTGTGTGTGTGTGTGTGTGTGTGTCTGTGCGTGTTTGTGTGCTATCAACCTGTTTGTCTGCCAATATGTGAGAGTTGTGTCTCAATTTTTATAGTGTAACTACATCTCTCACATACTATGTTTGTTTCAGGCTACATTGCCTTAGGATGCCCATGTCTATCAGGCTGATCACAGAGATTGCAGGAAATTGCTTATCCTTAATTTCAGATTTTTTTACTATGGGTTTAACCTGGGAGAAGAGTGAGGAAATTTAACTGGACTGGGATGACAGCACATGGATGAAGAATGGGTGTTATACTTATTGTGAACTGCAGCTATCCGACAAGGTGATGCTGCTCTGTGTGCAACTCAAGATGTTCCTAGAGCAACAAGGGGGACTGGGAAATGTTGCAGAGGTAGTTATACTAAGGGAAATTTTAACTTGATAGCATTTGCATATATATATATATATATATATATATATATATATATATATATATATATATATATATATATATGGCATTGCTAACTGCCGCTGAGCAGAGAGCAGCCTAGTGCAAACACTGGGCTTATACAGTATCAGAAAAACAAGTTTTACAACATCAAGGCCTACAGACCAATCAGAAAAATACACAATAAGCTTACAGCCAGCAGCCCCCAACTCAGAAAGTTTTGCTGCAGTACACTTCTGGCACAAGAGTACAGTCAGAAAACCCTCTTAATGTGAAAATATTGGTTTTAGAGCTAAAGTTCAGGGAAACCGCATTATCTACATATTACCATCCTATAAAAGTAGCAGATACAATGTAATTAAATACTATAAAAGCAGTGGAAACAATTCAGCTTTGAAACTGCAAGAAATGTAACAACTAATGCAGGATTCTCATGAAATACAGTAAAAATAATCAGTAGAAATGCACAATTATACTTATTTTTGTACCTTTAGCAGAAGAGGGCTTTAGATGTAGCAGATTCTCTGTAACTCTCAGGGAAAGTAGTCAAACCAAGAGCAGCTCTGAGGAATTGAGCACAAAGACAAACAACGTTCTCAGTAGAAAAACCACTTTAATGTGAGGAGCAAAGCTTTCGGATGAAATCCTTTATCAATACTGAAAATACAAATGCAAATGCAGAGTATATATAGGTCTAAAAAAGTCATATGACCGGCAGCCAAGAAGTCACATGACTCGATCATTAAAACAAAACATGTAAAAATAAATAAATATGCAAAGCTAAAAAATGCAACAGCATAATGCATATATGAAAACAAAAAACATTTAAAAAAAGCAAGAACGTATATTTTTAAAATGTATATTTTTAAAAAAAGCATACTTTTATACCTAAAAATCAAATGTACAATCATATACATAAAGAGAAAATCTTGCTTTTTTTAAATGTTTTTTGTTTTCATATATGCATTATGCTGTTGCATTTTTTAGCTTTGCATATTTATTTATTTATACATGTTTTGTTTTAATGATTGAGTCATGTGACTTCTTGGCTGCCGGTCATATGACTTTTTTAGACCTATATATACTCTGCATTTGCATTTGTATTTTCAGTATTGATAAAGGATTTTATCCGAAAGCTTTGCTCCTCACATTAAAGTGTTTTTTCTACTGAGAACGTTGTTTGTCTTGCTGGACCTCTTGGAATTGAGCACAAACCCATGGAAACACAAGGCTTGTATAGAATCAGAAAAATGATTTTTGCAACAGTAAGGCCTACAGCTCAATCAGGAAAACACACTATACACTTTCAGCCAACAGCTCCTGACTGAGGTTTCCTACAGCACACTTCTGCCACAAGAGTACAGTCAGAAAGCCCTCTTAACTCATTCACTCCAATGGAGCTCAGGAAATAACTTCCAATGGGCAGACCCTAAGCCTTTTGACAGAATAAAATGATATCCTCACATTTCAAACAAATGTTGATATGTCTGGAACCACTGGAGTTATGAAAGAAGTATAAATAGCAAACCCTTCAGCATAAGCTATTTTTATAGTGGTAGTATTCTTTAGGTTATAGGTCTTAAACTGAATTGTATAAGTCACAGTAAACACAGTAACTATTACATCTGTAATATTTTGTAAACAGCTTACAATATCTTAGCAACCACTTGAGTTACACACATACAGTCAGCAGCATTTTATTCAACTAACTGAGAGCTTTCATATGAGGCTAAGGAGTTTTGTCTGTGTTACTTGGTTGTTGAGATACTTAGAAAAAATGTGAAAATTATATATATATATTCAAATTAATATAATTAAAAACAACAGTTAATGTCTCTTTATCTGCACTGGACAGAGGTAAAATATTAATGCAGTTGAGTTTGCCATTGTGCAAGTTTTAAGATGAAATCTTTTAAAACCTTGTTCTTAGCCTAGCTTTGGAATTATTGATGCAAATTATGAACAAGTAACATTTGAAGCTTTGAGGTGTCATTAGGAGTAGGAGTTAACTGCAGATGCACCTGGAGGCATCACTTGGATGTAGTGAGTTAATGTAAAAATGCTGGTTTTAGAGGTCAAGTGCAGGGAGATCACACTATCTAGATACTACTGTCCTGTAAAACTAGCAGACGCAATCTAATTAAGTATTACAGCAGCAGTGGAAAGGTTCAGCTTTGAATTTCTACAAAAGTGCAAGAAATATAACAATTAATATAGAATTCTTATGAAATACAGTAAAAATAATCAGCAGAAGAACAAAATTGTACTTGTATTTTGTTCTTTTAGCAGTGGATGGCTTTAAATGCAGCAGATTCTGTGTACCTCTCAGGCGAAGTAACCTCTTATAAAGAAGCTAAATATATATGATCTATGTTAGTGTGTGAAGCCCCAAAATTTTTGGAGCTCTTCAAAAAGTGGTCATATTTGTGATTTTATGTCACATATATAAAATAATTTACTTAGGGATCTGAAGGGTAAGAAATTAGTATGCTTATTTTTTTCAGTCACCATGCAAGAGTAAGAAATTATTGTTTTTTTTTTTTCAATCACCATGCGAGAACTTAAGATTTCACACTGAAGGCCATTTGCAGTGGACATTTATTGAATTTTTTCTTTGATCATCAACTCAAAACACTTCTAATTTTTCTTGTACCTAGTATAATATAATCCCCATAAGCATAACACACTGAGCTGAAAGGTTGCATCCTATTATATTATGTTAGGGTTATAGTCAGATGTATTTCAGGAGCCAGGACTGTTGATATTACAAGGGCCATTAAGATCCTTTCTGTACACAAGTATAACTACAATATGGCAGTAATCCATGTGGGAATGAATGATCTGCTGCACGTAACCCTGAGGGATATACTGTGTGTCAAGCCGGACCTTGCTATGCATGCATTGGATGCAGGTGAGAGACTGGTTCTGATTGGAATCCTTCCAGCACTAAGAATGATGCCTAATAACTTTATTAGGCCCTGTTTATCTACTGAACATCCCATCTTAGTCATTCCATCAAATTCTAATTTAGACAACCTTTAAGGTGGTTCTTATCAGTGCCATGAGTCTTAATAACAAACTGTCTAATTCTTCAACTTGAACTTGCCCATGTATATGCAGTTATTGAAATGTGGTTTAAATTTAAAGAAAGTGCTCCCTCCGTACCTAGGAGTTGTGCCTACCATGAATTTAGTCCTGGTAGAAACTTTGGTGGAGTCTTCGTATTTGTCAGGGACCGTATCCCATCTAGACTCATACCCAGAGACCCCAATAGGGAGCTGTTAGAACTCCAGCTTAGCATTGGCAAGGAAAGCTTCCAATTTATAGTCTGTTACAAACCCTCACTATGTTCCTAGATGATCTTGCAAAATTCCTAGAAATTTTAGAAGGAATTCCTGTAAGTAACAGCACTGTAATCTGCTGTGACTTCAATTCCCTGTGTATAGTTGTAGGGTATGCTCAGAATGTTTTGGATAGGGTAGACAGGAATTCCTGGGATCTGTTTGTCTTTGAACTCACTAGAGGCCAAAACATTATTGATCTGGTCCTCAGCAATACACCCCCTAGTCACCACCTAACAAGTCTTACCACCACCAACTTGTGACATTTACAATCATAACTGTCATTCCACCCTTAACCAATGTCTGTCCCTAAAGACTTTAAAAAGGCAAATTTTATATAGTTGTTTGATAAAATCTCTAAATTTAACTACAGCATTATCACAGCTGACCCTGAATCTGCAACCAGCTACACTAAAGATTATGTCGCATTAGACAAATCTACTAGAGCCAAATATAATAGGAAATTTAAAAATATACTTGACATAACAAACTTTGTAACAAGGGAAAGAAACTTCTAAAACACACAATAAGGATAGAACTCATCAGCATGAGGACAGTATAAAAAATCTTACCAAAAAGTGAAAGCATTGTAAACAAAGCCACCTCATGAACCAATCTGATGTATAGAGTAAATGCAAGTCCTTCTTTAGCCATGTTAGAAAACTAAAAAGTACCACTCAGCATTGTTTTGAACTTTTCCACAATAGGGCCTCCCACCCCAATCTCAGTGACATCAGAAATGTGCTACCCAACAAGTTTGCAGTTAACTTTTCCCCTGAATTGTCTATCCCAACACCACTCATCCCAGAATCCCTCCCACCCCTTGCCATCACAGAGGAACATGTTCTTAAGGTGTTCTCAAACACCAAAAACTATTTTTGTATTAGTCCTGATAACATTCTGTGTTGTTTAATAAACAGCATCAAATATGCATTCCCCAAACCTCTCCTTAGATTGTTCAGCTTAAATTTAGTTACTAGCTATGAACCTGAATCCTGGTATAAAAAATCTTACCAAAAAGTGAAAGCATTGTAAACAAAGCCACCTCATGAACCAATCTGGTGTGTATAGTAAATGCAAGTCCTTCTTTAGCCATGTTAGAAAACTAAAAAAATACCACTCAGCATTGTTTTGAACTTTTCCATAATGGGGCCTCCCACTCCAATCCCAGTAACATCAGAAGTGTACTACCCAACACGTTTGCAGTTAACTTTTCCCCTGAATTGTCTATCCCAACACCACTTATCCCAGAATCCCTTCCACCCCTTGCCATCACAGAGGAACATGTTCTTAAGGTGTCCTCAAACACCAAAAGCTATTTTTGTTTTAGTCCTGATAACATTCTGTGTTTTTAATAAACAGCATCAAATATGCATTCCCCAAACCTCTCCTTAGATTGTTCAACCTAAATTTAGTTACTAGCTATGAACCTGAATCCTGGTGAACCACTGTGTTTATGCCCCTCCACAAAGGCTTACCTACCATAGACCCTGGAAATTACATACCCATCACATCAGCCTTATGCATGTACTATGTAAGGCTGTGAAGCTTATCATAACCAGTCTCATTATTTATGATATCAAAAATCTTATTAGGCTTGACCCAGAGTAATATGACTTTGTAAAAGGTAGATCATGCCTGTTTAGTCTTGTCAACTTTTTTGAGAAGGTCACACAAGTGGTTGATAGTGGTCATGCTGATCATACTACTAAAGTTGATCTAGCCAAAAGCTTCAATATTGTTCTGCATAATGGAGTTGTAAAGAAGATATTGGTCTTAAACATTGATCCCTATGTGTTCAGATGGATTCCCTACTAGATGAAAGACAGAGCTCACATTGTCCTTGCTGTATGCGCCTCTTCTAAGGGCAAAAAGCTGACCAGTGGAGTAACTCAGAGGTCTGTTCGTAGTCTTCTTTTGCTTATTTCTCCAACCGCAGACCTGAAAACCAGGACACCTAATTGACCAGAATTGCGGATGATTGCAAACAGGGTGTAATTGTCAAACCCCTGAAGATGTATTTACCTTTCAAAAAGAGCTTATTATAGTAAACCTGGTGTTTACATTTTTTGGCATTCAGCCTATTTTCCAATTTTTTTTCCCTTTAGTAGATAACAGTTTGCACAGTTTGCAACCCAGCCACTGGGGATATACAAGCCAGTGCATTTCTTTGTGCCAGTCCCAAGCCCGGATAAATGGGGAGGGTTGCGTCAGGAAGGGCATCCGGTGTAAAATTTTGCCAAATCATACATGCAGACAAAAGTACACATATACATACCGGATCAGTCGAGGCCCGGGTTAACAACGACCGCCACTAGTACTGTTGGCCAACAGGGTGCTGGCAGAAATTGGGCTACTGTTGGCCAAAGGAGGAGAGGAGGCGGAAGGCATGCCTGAAGGCAGGTAAAGGCTAGGACTGTGAAAGTGAAGGTTGGAACTTTGAATGTTGGCAGTATGACTGTTAAAGGGAGAGAGCTAGCTGAAATGATGGACCGAAGGAAGGTTGGTATATTGTGTGTGCAAGAGACCAGATGGAAGGGGAGCAAGGCTAGGTGTATCGGAGGCGGGTTCAAATTGTTTTATCATGGTGTGGATGGGAGGAGAAATGGTATAGGCATTATCCTGAAGGAACAGTATGCTAAGAGTGTTTTGGAGGTTTAAAGAGTGTTGGATAGAGTGATGTTTATGAAGCTGGAAATTGATGGTGTAATGATGAATGTTGTTAGTGCATATGCTCCACAAGTTAGGTTAGGTGTGCGATGGATGAGAAAGAACAATTTTGGAGCGAGTTGGATAAAGTGGTGATGACTGTACCCTAGGGTGAGAGACTGGTGATTGGAGCAGATTTCAATGGGCATGTTGGTGAAGGGAACAGAGGGGATGAGGAAGTGATGGGTAGGTATGGTGTTAAGCAAAGGAATGCAGAAGGTCAGATGGTAGTGGATTTAGCGAAAAGGATGGACATGGCTGTGTTGAATACGTATTTTAACAAGAGGGAGGAGCATAGGGTGACGTACAAGAGTGGAGGAAGATGCACACAGGTGGATTATATCTTATGTAGAAGGGCCAGTCTGAAGGAGATTGGAGACTGTAAAGTGGTGGCAGGGGAAAGTGTAGTTAGGCAGCATAGGATGGTGGTTTGTAGGATGACATTGGTGATCAAGAAGAGGAGGATGAGTGTGAGGGCAGCACCAAGGATCAAATGGTGGAAATTGAAAAATGGTAATTGTGAGGTGATGTTCAGGGAAGAGTTAAAACAGGCACTGGGTGGCAGTGAATAGTTACCGAATAGCTGGGTAACTACAGCAGAGCTAGTAAGAGAGATGGCTAGAAAGGTGCTTGATGTGACATCTGGAAAGAGGAAGGAGGACAAGGAGACCTGGGGGTGGAATGAAGAAGTACAGGAGAGTATACAGAGAAAGAGGTTGGCGAAGAAGAAGTGGGATTGTCAGATGAAGAAAGTAGACTAGTATAAGGAGATGAGGTACATGGCAAAGAGAGAGGTGGTGAAGGCTAAGGATAAAGCATATGATGAGTTGTATAAAAGGCTGGACACTGAGGAGGGTGAAAAGGGCCTGCAACGATTGGCTAGACAGAGGGACCGAGCTAGGAAAGATGTGCAGCAGGTAAGGGTGATAAAGGATAATGAGGGAAACATACTCACATGTGAGGAGTGTGTGTTGAGCAGATGGAAAGAGTACTTTGAGGGGCTGATGAATGAAGAGAATGAGAGGGAGAGAAGGTTGGATGATGTGGGGATAGTGAATCATGAAGTGCAGTGGATTAGCAAGGAGGAAGTAAGGATGAAGAACGGAAAGGCTGCTGGTCCCGATGACATACCTGTGGAAGCATGGAGATGTTTAGGTGAAATGACAGTGGAGTTTTTAACTAGATTGTTTAATGAAATCTTGTAAAGTGAGAGGATGCCTGAGGAATGGAGAAAAAGTGTTTTGCTACAGATTTTTAAGAATAAAAGTGATGTGCAGAGCTGTAGTAACTACAGAGGGATTAAATTGATCAGTTACAGCATGAAGTTATGGGAAAGAGTAGTGGAAGCTAGGTTAAGAAGGGAGGTGATGATTAGTGAGCAGCAGTATGGTTTCATGCCGGGAAAGAGCACTACAGATGCGATGTTTGCTTTGAGAGTGTTGATGGAGAAGTACAGAGAAGGTCAGAAGGAGTTGCATTGTGTCTTTGTGGATTTAGAGAAAGCATATGACAGGGTGCCTAGAGAGGAGTTGTGGTATTGTATGAGGAAGTCGGGAGTGTCAGAGAAGTATGTAAGAGTGGTACAGGATATGTACGAGGGTAGTGTGACAGTGATGAGGTCTGCAGTGGGAGTGATGGATGTGTTTAAGGTGGAGGTGGGATTACATCAAGGATCAGCTCTGAGCCCTTTCTTATTTGTAATGGTGATGGACAGCTTGACAGACGAGATCAGGCAGGAGTCCCCATGGACTATGATGTTTGCAGATGACATTGTGATCTGTAGTGAGAGTAGGGAACAGGTGGAGGAGACCCTGGAGAGGTGGAGATATTCTCTAGAGAGAAGAGGAATGAAGGTCAGCAGGACTAAGACAGAATATATTTGTGTGAATGAGAGGGAGGATAGAGGAATGGTGAGGATGCATTAAGTAGAGGTGGTGAAGGTGGATGAGTTTAAATACTTGGGATCAACAGTTCAGAGTAATGGTGAGTGTGGAAGAGAGGTGAAGAAGAGAGTACAGGCAGGATGGAGTGGGTGGAGAAGAGTGTCAGGAGTGATTTGTGACAGACAAGTACCAGTAAGAGTGAAAGGGAAGGTCTACAAGAGGGTAGTGAGACCAGCTATGTTACATGGGTTGGAGACAGTGGCATTGACAAAAAGGCAGGCATCAGAGCTTGACGTAGCAGAGTTGAAGATGTTAAGATTTGTACTGGGTGTGATGAGGATGGACAGGATTAGGAATAAGTATATTAGAAGGTCAGCCCAGGTTGGAAGGTTTGGAGACAAAGCCAGAGAGGCAAGATTATGTTGGTTTGGACATGTGCTTAGGAGGGATGCAGAGTATATTGGGAAAAAATGCTAAGGATGAAGCTGCCAGGTAACAGAAAAAGAGGAAGGCCTAAGGTAAGGTTTATGGATGTGGTGAGAGAGGACACGCAGGTGGTTGGTGTGACAGAGCAAGATGCAGAGGACAGGAAGAAATGGAAACAGTTGATCTGCTGTGGCGACCCCTGACGGGAGCAGCCAAAAGAAGAAGAAGAAGATAACCGTTTGCCACATATTTACAGTATTGACAACATCCGATTGTCAAGTGAAGAAATGGTTAATTCAGTCACTCCAGTGGAGCTCAAGAAGTTTGCACTGTAACTTCCAGTGGGTGGAACCTAAGCCTTTTGACACAATTGAATTATGTCCTCACATGTCAAACAAATGTTCATATCTCTGGAACCATACGGATTATGAAAGAAGTATAAATGGCAAACCCTTCAGCACAAATTATTTTATAATGGTAGTATTCTTTTGGTTCTAGGTATTAAACTGAAATTTGTAAATCACAATAAATACAGTTACTATTATGTTTGTAATATTTTATAAACAACTTACAGTGTCTTAGCAACCACTCAGGTTACACTCCTATTGTCAGCTGCATTTTATTCATCTAGCTGAGAGTTTTCATATGAGACTAAGGGCTTCTGTCTGTGTTACTTGGTTGTTGAGATATTTAGAAAAAAGTGAAAATTATATCTATATAAATTAATGTAATACAAACAACAGTTAATATGTTCTTACCTGCACTAGACAGAGGTCAAATATTGATGTAGTTGAGTTTGCCATTATGTAAGCTTTAAGCAGAAATCTTTTAAAAACTTGTACATAACATGGTTTGGGAATTATTGATGCAAATTTGAAGAAGCAGTATTTGACGCCTAGAAAAATCAGTAGGAGCTAACTGCAGATGCACCTGAAGGCATCACTCAGATGTAATGAGCTAATAGAGGGTACCTAAGGCATCTGTAGTCAGGAAATCCTTCTACATATCATAGCTAATTGCCAGTGGTATTTCTTCTGATCCAAGGAAGTGATTGTTTCCCTGTATTCATCTCTGATCAGACCCATTCTCGAATATAGTGTTCCCTTTGGTAAGTACCTCACTAGACACCAGAGCCATAGCTGGCTCATCTGGTGCCCAGTGTCAGCCACTGAAGTGCTGCTCCACCCTCTTACCTCTTCAGAAAGGACTTTGGCTTACTTTGGAAAGCCAATTGGTGCATTGGCTTTCTACAGCAACCAAATCAACTCTTCAAGTAAAGAGCAAGAAGGACTTTCTGCTTACTGTAGAAAGTTGATAGGTGCATCAGCTTCCTGCAGCAGCTAGTCAGCACCTTCCCAGATGTTTGAGTAAAGAGCAGAAAGCAAACAGACAAAAAAGGATTTTAACATACTGTAGAAAGACAATTCGTACTTTACCTGTTGGCCTCCTAAAGATACCACGTGCCCTTCAGCTCTTCAGTTGAACAGCAAAACAAAAAACAAAAAAACAATGAAGTTCCTTTCTGTACTGGCTTTTCAGTCCATAGAAAGACCAGTGTAATTATTCGTGTGGCAGAAGCACTCAATCGCACCCTCTGAAACCTTGTGCCCAGGATGGTTGCTTCCTCATCCCACCCATGCTACACTACTGCTAGACACATCAACAAACTCAAAAAGCCATAAAGGCTTGTAACAAAGATTTCTGGTGTAAAGAACCTTATTTACCAGAAGTGGTAGGAATCCTTGCATTGTACTCTGCATCATATAGAATCCTGAGGGGTGATTTTATTTATTTATTTTACATTTGTTTACCGGCAACATCAACTTGGAATGGAGCCAATTTTCATCGGAGGTTCGGGGAGAAATACTCCAGATGCATGTCTTTGTGACGTGGGAGGAAACTGGAGCACCCAGAGGAAACCCACACGGACACAGGGAAGATATGCAGACCCCCTCACAGAAGGCACTCCAGCCAAGAATTAAACTGGAAAACCTCTTGCTGTGAGGTGACAATGCAACCACAGCGCCCCTGTGCCATCCTGAGTTGTGCCTCACATAATTCACCCTTAGAGATCCTGTTATCCTTCACCTCCTTTTTCTCAGTAAGTTCACTTGTGCAACCAGCAGTAGAACCAGAGATCTTAATCTTCATCAGCAAATAAATATGTTGGAGAGTTTTATTTTCCAATGTCCCCCCTTGCTCTAGAATGCACTTCCACAGCAGGCTAAGCACTTCTACTTATTATCTTCCTTCGGCTGTACTCTGGATGACTAGATGGGCACCTTCAAAATTAGACCAGAACTAACAGACCTCACCATCCATGAGAATGGAGATGAAGCTTGAGAGTGGGTAGTTAGCAAGGCATATATACTCTTTATACTGAGTGGCCCTGTATATCCTTTGATCCTCTGATTATTCTCAACTAAAATCTAAAATAAAAATGAAATAACTGACATATGAAAATATAGGCCTATAAATGGGACAGGTGCCTTGAGAAGAGCCTGGAGTCAGGTATATAAAGTACAGTAGAGCACAGATGCAAGAAAACTAGCTAGTAAATGGAAAAAAAAGATGGGAAACAAATAAAGGCTAATTACAGCAATATGAACAGACCTTTACAGGAATTCAGTCTTTGTTCACTCTTGAGATGCTGTAAAAAAACTGATTAAAGGTTGTGATGTTTCCACAGTTATGAGATGTATGTGACTGCACTGTGCCTGAAGCATTTACCTTTAGTCACTTCATTAAGTGACATTTGAATTTTGTAGTAAATACAGAGTAGATGTTTTAAGCTTGTGACGTTGGGGAGAATAGATTCTTAAATTTTTGGTCTGAGAACCAAGACTCTGTGGTTACTGTTACGGTGCCTGGTAAAAGGATTATAGAGGGAAGGGGGAGTTTTTATGCTGTCAGTTGGGAATGCAGATTTTTTTCTCCTGTCGAAACGTATCCTGCTATTCATGATCATAAGTTTAACTTCAGTAGTTTAAAAAGGAGGTTGCCTAGAAGGCGGTCTGATCTGTGCTGAACTAGTACCCAGTTTGCCTTATTTAGTACTCAGCAAAGATATTCAGTAATTAGAGCAGGGATGATGAAGAGACAAATGCTGTGTGAGAAAGTTTGTAGGGAAATCAGTGCCTTTTTGAGGTAGAGGTAATGATTAGGAGTCTGTATTCTAAATGTGCTTACAGAATATCCTTTCTAATGGCTTCTCTAGAAGCTGGAGAAAGGAAATACGAGATTTCCAAGCAAAGAACACAAGTGTTTGAATCTTAAATTCAGTGATGTTCTTTGTGTCTCACTGTTGCAGTCATCACACACGGGTTATCTGCCTGCAGGTAGCCCTAAGTCAGGCCCTAATACCAGAGTCTTGGGATTTCTGCGTCGGATGCTGTCGCCTCTTCCATGATGTCAGGTCATCAGGGGTATAAAACATGCAGCCGACGCCATTACATCAGTCTTTCTTGCTGAGAAGGAGCCCGAAGAAGAAGCAGTTTGCAAGTGCCGGTCAGCCACTACCTGAAATTTTTGTTTTTCGAGTTTCAAACCTGAAGTCTTCTAAAGCTAAGTACTCCGTTGGGGATTCTTTTTTCTTGCTCTAACCGATGTCAGAAAAAGTTAACAATTGTCTTGCCTGTGGAAAGCAAATACATCACAGAGATTTTCATTCTTACTGCATCACCTGTTTAGGCCCAGACCACGATGTCCCTAGCGGTCAGTTTTGTGCCTTGTTTAACACCCAAACCATTTGTTGTCAGGCTATTTTTCTAGCTAAATTCTTTCCTCTCATTCTCCGTATTCCGAAATGGCTTTGGTAAGCCATCCAACCACCAATCTTCCGAAAAAGCACAAAGACAGAGACAGAGACAGACTGCATTGATCAAAAACTGCCAACGACACTTCCGTTAAGCTAGTTGCCAGTCCGCTGGTACTCAGTGAGGTGCCTTTGCAACCCCTGATGCCCACTTCTACAGATTCGCAGGTCTCTGCTGTGACCCATTCGGAGTACGGTATGCCATAAGATACTTCTTCGACTATGGAACCTGCAGATGTCTCTACCTTGGATGGATCTGGAGCCGCTGTGCAGGCACTGGCTTCTGAGGGTGTATGCTGACCTACCGATATTTGTATTAAACTGACAACTTCTTTTTTAACTAAAACTACCAAGTTTCTCAAACCCAGAGTTCACACTATGCCTAGAAAACCGACGTCCAAAGCGCATGCTCAAGCTCCCATGCCACAAAAATAATGTTTAGAATAGCTGAAGACCTTATTAGTCTTAATTAGGGGAAGCCAGCCTTCCCCTGCTAAAAGACAAAGAATTTAATTTTCTTCTGATTCTACAGACCAGGAGGCCGATGACTCTGACCCTTCTGATTACCAGGACATACCCTTATCTATCTATGAGGATTCAGATGCAGAGGAATCCATTCCCTCTGCCTCCCCTCCAGAGGATTTTTCTTTTGGTGAAACCTTGCATACCTTAAGAAAGAATTTCCGATGGGAATGCCAGGACTATCCTCAGTCCAAAAAGAGACTCGGAATTTTTAGATTTGCCTCAGCACAGGCCTCCAGCTATACCCCCTTCCTGGATATTGCAGATGATGTCTTCACGGAATCCAGTCTTACTCCTGACACTTTACCACCAGCTCCTAGAAAACCTGACAGGTACTACAGAGTACCTGACTCTCACAAAATTCTCTTTAAGAATCCTAATGCGGATCAAGAGACCATTTCCCAGGGACCTAAAGGCATTAAGGTTGCTACAGCCAAAAACCCTACCCCTTCAGACAGGGATTCTAAAGCTTTATACAGATGGGGTAAGAAGGTGTATACCTCTGCAACTCTTGCCAACAGGGCTTTGAATTGCCAGTTTCACATGTTGAAATACCAGCAACATATTATGGAACTAATTAAACAAAAAATGGTGTTACTTCCAGATTGTGCAGAATATAAAGATTTACAAGAGTTAATGCATTCTGCAAACCAAGTTAGTAAACATACTCTGCAGTGTGAGTTTGATGCCTTAGAAGCATCTTGCAGGGCTGCTGTTACTGGGTCTGTACTGAGAAGGCATGCTTGGCTGAAGGAACAAGTTTTGCCAGACCATGTCAAAGCAAAATTACTAGATGCTCCATTAAATCAAGATCGTTTGTTTGCACAAAAGCAGAAGAAGTTCTTAAAAAGATGGAAGTAAAAGCTAAATCTATGCAAACTGTCAAAGATTTTTTTACAGGTGCAGCCACCTAGATTCAGTCAGCATTGGCCTTCAGAAATCTGGTCTTTTCCAGTCCCTCCCAGGCCATCTCAGTCCAATCCCAGGGGAAACTGACCACCAAGACTACAGTCTCGGGGTATGCAGAGATCTAAACAATGGAGTGTTCCCACCTCAAAAACGGGGAGTGGTAAGCCACCCCTTATGGAAAAAGTTCACAATGACTTTCCATTTATCCTTCCCAGCCATGCCCAAGTACTTGCACCCCTAGGAGGAAAACTCGCCCTGCATGTAAAAAACTGGATGTCCAATACTCAGGACCGATGGGTTCTAAACATTGTATCCCAGGGATACAGATTCTACTTCCACTCATTGCCAACCCCAAGCGGGTTGCCAGACCTTCCTCCAAAACAGTGGGCAGAGGCTCAAAAGCAAGTACTTTCCCTTCTCCATATCAGGGCCATTCACTCTGTTCCAGTAGAACAAAGGGGACAGGGTTTCTACTCCAGACTGTTCCTGGTGCCCAGAAAAGAGAGCTCTTAGCAACCTATCCTGGATCTATCAATTATCAAGACCTTTCTGGTGGTCCCAAAATTCAAAATTCTTACAGTGCAACAGCTTCTTCCTGTGCTAGCCAAGGATGCCTGGTTAGTCACCCTAGACTTAAAAGAAGTTTATCTGCACATCCCCATAAGGGAGTCTTGGAGGACATATCTACGTTTCAGGGCAGGCTCTGTGCACTATCAGTTCTCTGCACTTCCCTTTGGCTTATCTACTGCGCCCAGAGTATTCACAAAATGCCTGGCTCCAGCCATTGCATACTGCAGGTAGAGAAATATTCAAATTTACCCATACTTGGATGATTGTCTGATTCAGCCGGGCAGTCAGGAATTGCTACTTCAGCACCTGGCATTTGTAAAAAGACTTCTAACTTCACTGGGATACATCATCTACGCAAGGAAATCACAGCTGATGCTCAGCCAACAAATTGTATTCCTGGGAGCAAGCTTGAACACAACTTCCCAGATGGCATTCCTCACTCCAGAAAAGCAGGTCCATTTGACAAACTATTCCAATCTAATGGCCACCAAAACTCAGCTATCTGCAAAGAAAATACTGCAAGCCCTAGGGTTCATGGCCTCATGCATTCTGCTAATTCCATATGCAAGACTGCATATGAGGAAACTTCAGTGGTACTTAAAATGTCTCTGGTGTCAACATTCTCAGGACCTGGAAATAGTGATTCCTATCATACCTTGTCTAAGGGCAGAGTTCCTTTGATGGGCAGAAGCATGCAACCACAACAAGGGACTTCCTTTTACTCAACCCCTCGCCGCCCAAACCCTGACAACAGACGAATCAGACTGTGCACAAGGGGGCTCACATGGCAGGCAAATGCATTCAAGGCAAATGGAGCCCAGAACAAATTCCCCTGCATATCAATCAAAAAGAGATGCTAGCTGCACAGTATGCTCTGACAGCCTTCAAATACCTTATCCTTTCAGTACAGCTCCTGATAAAGACAGACAGTACCACAGTTGTGTGGTACATAAAGAAGCAGGGGTGAACTCATTCTTACACACTCTGCAGGTTAGCCATGGCCCTGTAGAACACAGTCTTGAGCAACCAAGTGCACCTACAAGCTCAATTCCTGCCAGGCAGATGACTTAAGCAGAAGTCTACTGGAACCTCATGGATGGAAACTGGAACCCAACTCATTCAAGCTTCTAACCCATAGGTGGGGAACACCAGAGGTGGACCTTTTTGCCTCCTCCCAAAGCCACCAATTGAGCAAATTCTGCACCAAGAACCCTCGCAGCAGAGCCTGGAAGGTGGACACCCTATCCTTTACATGGAAATGTATGCCTTTCCTCCTCCTCTGCCCCTCCTCTCAAAAGTACTACTCAAGATCAAACAGGACAGGCCAAGGGCAATCCTTATTGTACCAGACTGGCCACGCCAGCACTGGTACCCACTCCTACGCAGTCTGACAGCAGTGCCACCCTGGCACTTACATCAGACACCTTCCCTGCTGTCTCAGCAGGAGGGACAGATTTTGCATCCTCAGCTGCAAACCCTAAACCTTGCAGCCTGGCTTATCCCCTGAATACACCACCAACATCCCTCAGCAAACAGGTGCTGTACATCATCCTTAAGACCAGAAGGCCTAGTACTAGGAAATCCTATGCTGAAAAGTAGAAAAGATATTGTTCTTGGAGTCAGTCTCAAGGAAAGGACACAGCTGTGCCCACCTTACCTCAAATCCCTGATTACCTAGCTGAGCTGCTGCGCAGTGGCCTATCCTTCTCATCCATTAAGATTCATGCCTCTGCCATCTCAGCTCATTATAATACTGAGCCACGTCTCTTCTCACCCTCTCATCAAACAGTTCCTGAGAGGAGCTAGCAATTTAAGGCCCCCTAGGAGAGCTCCCACCCTGGCCTGAGACCTTAGCTTTGTACTGGAGAAGCTTACACTTCCCCCTTTTGAACCTGCTGCTTCAGCAGAGTTAAAATTCCTCTCTTGGCAAACAGCCTTACTTCTAGCTATTACTTCAGCAAGAAGAGTGTCTGAGTTACAGGCACTAATGGTGGTGGAGCCCTTCATTATTTTCCATGCTGACAGGGTTTCCCTCAGGACTAACCCATCCTTCATGCCCAAGGTGGTACCCATTGTGGCTTTAAACCAATCCATCCATTTGCCAGCCTTTTTTCCTAATCCTCAGAATAAAGGGGAAGGGATTCTGCACTCCTTGGATGTGCACAGATAGCTCAGGTTCTACCTTGACAGGACTAAGCCTTTCAGAAAATCTGACCGGCTGCTAGCAGAGGGCAAGGCCATTTCAAAGCAAATCATTTCCAAATGGATAGCACACTGCATCCATTTATGCTACAAGCACCATGGAACACCTACCCCTCAGGGGATCAGAACTCATTCCACTAGATCTACTTCAACTTCTACAGCATTTCTCAGGGGAGTCCCTACCAGGGACATCCTGGAAGCTGCAACCTGGAGTTTCATACACACCTTCACCAAGCATTACCACTTACCTATTTTTTCTAAATCCAGAGCTGGATTTGCTACAGCAGTCTTACAAGGCCTGCTAGCCAGCACTAACGCTTCTTGACTGCCTCCACCCTTCCTCAGCTTTGGAAATCAACCCAAGTGTGATGACTGCAACAGTGAAACATGAAGAACAGTGTACAGTTGTGTACACTTACCATAAATGTAGATCTTCGAGTGTATTCACTGTTGCAGTCCTGGTTTCCCCTCCCTCCAGCTCCCTAACTTTCTCTAGCCTTTCTACCTATCCTCTTTATGGCCATTTTGTATGTCAGGGGTATTTACTTTTTACTGGAGGTGTTCCTGTAACAGCTTCCTATTTTGGGGGCTCCTGACATCTGAGGCAAGAAAAACTGATGTAATGGCGTCGGCCGCATGTTTTATACCCCTGACACCCTGACGTCATGGAAGAGGTGACAGCATCCGACACAGAAATCCCAAGACTCTGGTATTTGGGCCAACTGAGGGCTACCTGCAGGCAGATAACTCAACTGTGATGACTGCAACAGTGAATACACTCGAACATCTACATTTATGATAAGTGCACACAACTGTACTTTCTGGATAACATACTGGAAGCAAAGACTTTGATCTAGCAATAATCCTAGATTTTGAAAAAACTTTATATTTTCTAGAGGCTTTTTTTTCATTGTAAGCAAGGATATACCAATCTGATGACACTGAACTTATTTTTCATAGTAAGGTTAAAAAACAGTAGAACATCTGTTTTTGAGGAGTTGAGGATGAGCTTCCTGGAGTTAATCCACAGCTACTGAAATGTGTTTTTGAAATTGAGATTTTATAGTTGAATTCAAAGGACTGGACTTGTATATTGTCAAGCTATAAGCATTTAATACAATGTGGAGTTGAAGGTGGTCAATTGGGAGTTTAATGTGTAGTGATAGAAGGGGTGATATGATTAACCCTTGAGTAATGCCACTGACTAAGGAGTACAAGGTAAGATTTAGAGGATCCTATTTTTACAAAGAATTCATATTTAGAAAGGAAGTGTTTTTATGTGGCTTTAGTTTTTTTAATGCAGTAGCTAACAGGGAAACTTGAAGCTGCTGTTGGCCAGCCAAGTCAAAAGCCATTGTGTGAGGTCAACCAAGACTCTCAGTAAGCCGACCTTTGTCCATTTTAATTTTTGTCATCAGTTAATGTCAGGAGAGCTGTCATTGAACTACATCTAGTCCAGAAGTTGTGCTGCTGATTGGAGAGAAGTCTGAGTTTTTATGTATTCTGCAAGCTGATTGTAAGCTCATTTTTCCAGAATTTTACCAACATATGGAAGGATAGAGATTGTTCTGAAGTCAGTTAGCAGTTTTGTAACCTTTGAGATGGGTTTATGGTGCCATTCTTCCAGATAGTGAAGGAGTTGTGACACAAAGAAAGGTTTGTGTATGTTTTTAAGTGGGGAAGTGTGATACCCCTGCACTGGTCCAGTAATCAACGAGCCTCAGTCCTCACCACTAGCACCAGTTAGAGATGTACACATTGGGAGGATAACAAGTACACACACAGTAAAGTACAATTTCCTTTAAGAGCACATAGAGATAACAGTCAGTCTGGGGCTGGTTTCTCCCTCTCTTTCCAGATACCTAATAAGACTCCCCACTGGCACAGCTATAAGACTCCCCACTGGCACAGCTATAGGGTTCAGATCTCAGCCGAGTGGTCAAGCCAAAACCTCCAGCACCCTTTCTGTCCAACCAAGACTTCTTGTCCCTGCTCAAGTAGCTGACACACACCCACACACTTTGAGATTTGATTTATATACAAACACACAGACACTCCTGGGGAAGGCTGGCACAGGTTCACTAGCTATGCTCCCTTCTGCCAAGACTATATGGTAGCACAGGCTGCCACCAACCACTACTTAGCTACTATAAGGCCTTTACAAAGGTGACCAATTATACTGTGTAATGTTACTGTTATCCAAATTGTGTGTCCAAAACTAAGGCTATTTAAGAGTGGCCTGTACATTGTCACTAATTACATGCAAGTACTCTCAGAGCTTAAATCTCTCTAAACAAACCAGCCACAATTAAATGGTTTAAATATATGTAATAATAAATAATAAAAGAAAAAGACAATACTCAATAACTCAATACAGTGACAGAGTTCAGAATCACAGGAAATACTTTAAAACAACATTGCAGGACAGTCTCACATAAATACAGAAAACATCTAAACTAATCTTTACTGTATTCTTATCTATAACTAAGAGATACTATGCCCTAAATGACTTATTTACAGAGCCAGGCAAATATAGATGAGAAGTGTTGATGAGAGGATGTTTCTAGGCCCAAAGACAAATACAAAATGAACAGACTCACTCTCTCCGAGATAGTTCTTAAATTACTGTCAAGCATTTCTACTGGATTATCTCAGATTACATAATTGTTAGTCACCTCTGTGTCAAAAATGCTTAATTTTGAGATGTTTGCCTGGAACTGGAAGTCATAGAGCAGTTAAACACTTTTACCTTTGAAACCTGTAATTATTTCTGTTTCCAAACAAAAGAAAGAATTTCTAGCTGCAGACATTATGTCTCCAAGCTGAGATAATCACCATCCTAAACAATTCAGTATTCAAAAATGAAACGCTGTACAACAATGCCCAATGAAGTAAAGTTCTATTGGAGAATAGGTAGTGTGGTTAAATGATATAAAACTTAAAAGTGCAACATATATAGCAAAAAACTTGCATACATTTCCAGTACTTAAATTAAATGCACTTACAAGATATTCACACTGTGAATGCAGTTATACCATAGCGAAATGATGGCTCCAAAGTTTCCAGTCTTATGATGGCTTCAAAGTATCCAACCTTTTTGGTCTGATATACAAAGTAACCACACTGAAGATGTAGTAGCTGCTATGTGACTGTGATGAACTGTGATAACAGCTTAACCAGTCTAACAGATCAAATAAAAGCTTCTAGCTTTAATGGCAGTTAAAATCCTTTTATTGTAGGAAAAGTTAAAATCTTCATGTCAAGTTAAAATCTTGATTTAGGATAAAACAGTCCCTATGTATTCCAAATTATATATATCCGTTTTATACACAAAATAGAATAATATATAGATATCATGGACAGAAGTAGGTTAAAAAATAAAAAAGATAGCTGGGTGCACGAGACCCAGGATAAAAAAATGCCCAGTCCTGGTAGGCACACTGGTGCCAGGACTGGAAAAAATGACAGTGTAGAATCTTCAGGACACGGAAACATTCATACAATGGGGCTAGGCCAGGCCCAGGGGGAGGATACCCCCCCCCCCGTTATAGAAGAAAGCAGCAGTCCACAAAAACTGATAGGCCAAAAAAATAGCCATAAAGACAACAGAGTGAACTATTGAGTATAAGCAAGAAATTATGTATTGTTACTATTCTGCAAGAAGTCCAGAATTTCCAGACAAAATCTGTACAAAAAAATGAAGAGAGAAATTTGAGGAAAGAAAAATACTTCCACAAGAAAAACTGTCAGAAGTTTCAAATAAAAAATTGTGCTCATTAATGCAACAGATTTATGAAAAACATTATATAGACCAAGAAACCTTGAGGGAGCGCAAAAATATAAAGATCAAAATCTAGAAACTTTTGAAAGGTATAAAAAAGAAATATGGACATGTGAAAGAGAGAAAGATTTGATATGTGCAACATGTATGCAGAGGAGAAAGCCACATTAATCAAAACAAAAAAGGCAGCCCCAAAGATGTTCAGAGAGAAATACAGGCAAAGGCATCCAGATATGGAACATTTCACAATAAAGAAATAAAATCACAAAGAGGGAACACAGAACAGAAGATTAGTAAAGTATAAGTTAAAAAAATAGAAGATGAAGTTATGGAATACTTGCAAAGTGAAGGATTTAGTGTAGAAAGTCTAACTACATCACCGCATGATATAAAGAGTCCCCAAAATAAGGAGAAACGGGAGAATCATGAGACATCTGAAGAAGAAATATCGACATGGGAAAAAAAGATTTAATACAGTGCAATATTTATGCAAAGGAGAAAGCAAAACTAATTAATACAAAAAAGAGCAGCACCAAAGATATTTGAAGAGAAATACAGGCAAAGGAATTCAAACATGGAAAACTTTACAATTTAAAAAATAAGCAAAGAGGAAACGTAGAAAAAAAGATTAGTAATAGAATAGTTCCTGTGTTGCCCATTTCCTTACTTGGATAGAAGGAATCTTCTTTGTTCACCAGTGGTAGTGGGGAGCTTTGAGCAGCCTATCTGTCCCTGGAGGAGTGACCTCAGCACAAGAATCTTGTAGTTTATTGGCCGTTTTGGGCTAATTTCTAGCTATTTTAAGTTCCTTGTATAAAAACCCACTTTGGTGCGGTTTTTCGCTTGTTCCTACTCAGCAACAGCTCCTCATGGACCTGCAGAGTGGTGCTAGCAGCAGAGACATTAAAAGAGTGACTGCTTCCAAGATTTAAGTATATTTTGAGTGCGTTTAATCTGCTATTTTGCCTGTTTTAAGCTTGTTTTTTGTGATTTCCAATACGTGCACTTTTAAAAGTTTGTTTGTTTGAATTTAACTGTTGAGGCTGCTCACTCAAGTGCGCTAGCCTGTGTTAAGATTTTACTCTACTTTTTCTGCTGTTTGTTCTGTTAAAAAAAGAAAAAAAAACAAAAATATATCCTTGTTTCCCGCCTTTCCTGACCTAGAATAGTCCCTAATGCAGGCATTGCTGTATTCTGGACTTTAGAATAGTTCCTATGTTGCCCATTTCCTTACTTGGATAGAAGGAAGCTTCTTTGTTCACCAGTGGGAGTAGGGAGCTTTGAGCAGCCTATCTGTCCCTGGAGGAGTGACCTTAGCACAAGAATCTTGTAGTTTATTGGCTGTTTTGGGCTAATTTCTAGCTCTTTTAAGTTCCCTGTATAAAAACCCGCTTTGGCATGATTTTGCGCAATTTTGCGCATAGCGCAGCATTGGGCAGAGCTGCTTAACCAGGCTTAAACAATTATCGGCTCCACAAAGTCTGCTCTTCACTTTTTCCCTTAGATGTGCTCTATTCTCTCAAGTAAAGACCCTATTCTCAACCTATAACCTAGCACTACTAACTTAGATCTGCTCTATTCTCTCAAGTAAAGACCCTGTTCTCAACCTATAACCTAGCACTGCTCCTACAAGCAATTATATAAATTAGCACTAATAAACTAATAGCACTACCTCCTCATATACTCCCTTGGAGTACTCGTCCCCTATTGGTCCTTTTTGTCAGCCATAAAGGAGTTACTTATAATATACCGGCATGTCCAAAGGTTAGTTGCTAGTTTCCTCTCCAGTCCAGCTGGTGAATCTGGGAATCCTGAGGCAATGTAAAAACTGCCTCATGTACACAGACAACCCCCTCCTCCTCCAAACAAGTACTAATATATGCGAGAGATGCAACCATATAGCCAAACTGGAAGCTAAGCTCTCTCAACGCAGTACTGGCGCAGCCAGTCTGGAGGAGAAGGTAACCATACACACCACAAATCCAGTTGCACATAGACCTACCACATCATCAAACCAAACACATAAACACACTAAAACATACTTGGAGGCACTAAATACAAATCTGTCTAAGCAGCAGAGACCTCCAAAACAGGCATCCAAGCAACCTCTACCACAAAACAAAGAGAGTGAAACACATACTTCACAAAAATCAGTGTGCCAAACAGTCACAGCCCTTAAAGCCAAACAACACACCTGATACACTTGTAATAGGTGACTCTATTGTCAGACACACTGACGTCCCACTCACCAGGCTGAACAAGGAGAAGGTCACGGTGAGCTGCCTGTTGGGTGCCAGGATCCGCCACATAACACAAGCACTCAGGTCACGCCAAAGCAAGTAGAAATATGACTCTGTCATTGTCTGTGCTGGTGTGAATGACCTGAGCCATACCTCCCTGGACTACATGAAAGGAGACATAGACGAGCTCTCAGATCATGTAGCCCAGACAGGTATGACCCTGACCTTGAGTAGCATCTTACCCTCACCAAAATTGAAGCCACAGTATAAAGAAAAAATTATCAATTTTAACAATGGGCTAAAGTTCTGCTGTCATTCAAAGGGGAATCCGTGTCTGTCAGCCTGGGATGACATGCTCGACAAGCCACTTTGCTTCGCTAGGGATGGCTTGAACCTGTCACCTCTGGGCTTTCGGATACTGGCAAAGGCTCTTGCCACCCCCATAGTGCCTTTTTAGGCAAGGCTCAAAAGACAAACCCACCTCCATAGACAACACAAGGAAAAATAAACTAAGGGTAATGCTACTCAATGCCAGAAGTCTAAACCTCAAAATGCAAGCACTCAAAGTTCTCCTCAGTATGGAGAATATCGATGTCTGTGCAGTAACAGAGACCTGGTTCAAGGCTCCCGAGAGCACCCCAGCACTACCAGGTTATACCTCATACCATGCTTTTTGGCCCCAAAACTCAGACCGAACCACAAAAGGAGGGGGAGTATCCATATTCATCAAGGATACCCACACCTCCAAGTTAGTGGCACTGCACGAAGTGGGCAAAACTGCCTTTCAGTTTGTAGCCTGCTACAGACCACAATCCCAGACTCTGGAACCTCACATGGCTTTCCTGAGAACACTGGAGAATATGAAGGTCTCTCCAAATACCTTTATATTGGGTGACTTCAACTACCCAAACATAGACTGGGAGCACTACTCAAGCCCCAACAGCCTAGCCCAGAGGTTCCTAGAATTTATAAACTCAAATGCTATGGAACAACTGGTCACCATGCCTAGAAGAGGGGAAAACATACTGGACCTGATCATCACAAACATGGGGACTCTATGCTCTGCACCAGCGGTACACCCCTCATTGGTAAGATCAGACCACAAATTAATATCGCTGGACATCCACATCCCGACCCCACCACCACCCCAGAAAACCACAGTAAAAAAATTTCTACAAGGCTAATTTCACACTTCTCAAAACCAAGGTGAATTCACTCAAAGCCCCTGGGCCAGTGGAAACTACGGCCCAGACTGCAGAATCCTTTATAAATGCATTCTATGGACATCTTCAGGAATGCATGGATCATGCAATCCCAAATAAAACCAAGACCCAATCCTCCAAAGGCAGGCATCCTGTCTGGTGGACCACTGCCATAAATAAGCTATACAACAAAAGGAGGAAGCTACTGCAGGATATAGCAAAATCCCTCAATAAGAAAGCATCACTGATCAGTACTAGCAAAAGACTACGGTCCCTCATAAAATCTTCCAAGGCCAGCTTCGAGAGAAAAATTGCACAAGACACTAAAGATAACCACAAGGCCTTTTTTAGTTATGTTAGAAACCTAGGTGGCAACTCCCAGATATGTTTGGAGTTAGTCCAAAATGACAAAAAATACACTGAACCCACAGACATTGCCAACATCCTGGCAGATAGGTTCAGTGCAAACTTCTCCCCCCCCTTACCCCCCAAAAGAGCAAATATCTATTCCAGCAGAGAGTTGTCTCCCTGTCATCTCAGATGCTCAGGTGGGAGCTGCCCTCTCCAAAGCAAAAAACACAGCATCAATGGGACCGGACAGTGTCCTGGGCTGCATCCTACAGGAGCTCCAAGAAGAGCTAAAACCTCATATTAGGTTACTGTTCAATCTCAGCCTTACTACAGGATATGTACCCAAGGAATGGCGTACAGCAACAGTGGTCCCACTCCACAAAGGTGCAGCCTCATCGGACCCTGGAAACTATCGCCCCATAAGCCTGACTAGCCTGGTCTGCAAAGCTATGGAGCGGATC
This sequence comes from Protopterus annectens, assembly GCF_019279795.1. Classification (NCBI taxonomy): domain Eukaryota; kingdom Metazoa; phylum Chordata; order Ceratodontiformes; family Protopteridae; genus Protopterus; species Protopterus annectens. The sequence goes on from NC_056725.1 coordinate 1,361,914,601, forward strand.
TTCATGGAACTCATAAACAAAGACATTGGGGAGTTACAGACGCTAGATCCTACACAATTCGGCTTTGTTAAAGGCAGATCCTGCCTCTTGAACCTGGTAGACTTCTTCAAAACAGTCACCAAGGCCATAGATGAAGGGAAGGTAGTCCACATAGCCTACCTGGACCTCGCAAAAGCCTTCAACACCATACCCCACTCTGGCATCATAGATAAGCTCTCCAGCCTAAATATTAACCCCTATGTCATAAGATGGGTTGCAAACTGGCTCAAGGACAGAGAACCCACATGGTCAGAATTGCGGAAGCCATGTCAGACTCTAAACCTGTTACAAGTGGCATCCCACAGGGCTCAGTCCTGGGGCCGCTCTTGTTCGGTATATATTTTTCAGAGTTATAGGCCAACACGGGAGGACTTTGGCTGACCAAGTTCGCAGATGACTGCAAACTGGGTGCCATAAGTGACTCTCCAGCTGACACAGGCATCCTCCAAAAGGGTCTCACAGAGACGGACAACTGGTGCCAAAGCCATGGCCTAAAACTAAACGCCAAGAAGTGTATAGTCATCCCCTTTGGGAAAAACAAAGTGCCCTCAAACTACCACATAGGCGGTAATCCATTAAGTACGGAGGAAGTAATTAGGGACCTGGGAACCCAAGTTGATAGTAATCTCTCCTTTGACAACCACGTTGCCAAAGTGGTTAGAAAGACCTTGTATATAGCCCACCTTATCATGAAAGGGTTCACATCTAGATCAAGGGAGGTCATTGTGCCCCTTTACTCATCCCTCATCAGGCCCATAATTGAATACACTGTCCCGTTTGGGATGTACCTTACCCCACACCTGCAGCAACTGGAAAGACCACAAAAGTACCTCACCAAGAGGATCAAGAGTCTCAAACAGATGACCTATGCTGCCAGGTTAAAGAAACTCCAGCTCTACTCAGTTGCATACCGCCTACTTAGAGGTGATCTGTGCCTTACGTATAAAGCCATGTCCAACCCAGAATTAATGGACATGCTCCACCTCAAAAAATCCAAATCCACTAGAGCTACGCACTCAAGGGACTTAAATCTCAACACAGAAATTAATAGGACATGCTGGAGAGACAGATTTGTGACCCAGAGGCTCCCAGCACTCTGGAATAGAATCTCAGTCCATATCAGGCAGAGCCCCTCACTGACTCGCTTCAAGAGAAATCTTGACGAGTGGATGGGAGATTGTATGTTTACCCCGGGGATCACTTCCGTGTCACTACTAGACAGAGGTACAGTAAACTAACCTAAAAAGGGCACAGTAAAACCCATTTTTTAAGGGGTGGCGAAAGCCAAACCACCCTGGCTAGGCTGATAGATGCCCTAGGGCATATAGCCTAGTATCAACCTATGAACCTAAGAAGTTAAAGAAATAGAAACTGAGGTTATGGATTACTTTCAAAATGAAGGATTTAGTGTAGAAAATCTAATTCAGAAAACAACACAGCACGATAGAGAAATGGATCCCCAAATTAAGGTAAAACAACTGGAGCAGGAAACATCTGATCAGCTGCCAAATGAAGATGCTTTAGGGCCTTCCATAGGAATCCAGTACACACTTTCAGTTGGAGTTGCACAGCAAGGGGAAGAACAGGAAGCTGTGGCAACTCTGAGGGCCAATGTTGTTGGGTGATAGGCCGGTGAGTTCTCATATGAAAGAGCACTGGACAACACACGATGAAACCGAAGAAAATGTGATATAAGATGATGCTGTGGAACTATCTATAGAATGCTCACAAGAAATGGGGGGCAAAGAATAAGCCCTCAGTGTAGAAGAAAATCATCTAAGAGAAGTGTTGCTAGATTTAGTACAGATGAACAGACATATTAAGATCAATGAAAGAAATAGACTACAAAAAGTCAGTAAAACCCAAAAAGTTAGAAGTTTGATAAAACAAATGAGCACAGTAATTAGCACTGTCCATAGAGATTCATGCAATATAACAGAAGTAAAGGAAATAGCATACATTACTGTGCAGCTAAATTAAAAACAGATAGTCATGCCACAAAACATAGGATAGTAAGGGAAAGGAAGGGGAAAAATCGAATACCATCATGGAAGTATTGAATGGAGAAAACTGTAAAGCAATTAAGACAAGAAGAGCGTAGAAGAGGGAACAGATTAACAAAAATACTTAGAAAGACGTGATAAAAGCAGTGCATGGTATCGGAACAGATCAGGAGTTATGGTGCACTATCACAAATAATAAACTAACAATATCAGCACAAGCAGAAAATCTTAGAAGATACACAGATAGATATAAAGGAAAACTACAAAACAAACAATTTATTGATGACCCAAAAACATTTTATAGACAATTTGGAAACAAGGCAAAAGGAATTGAAACACCACCAAGAAAAGAAGAAATAGGTACATTTTGGAGAAATGTCTACGGAGACCCTGTGGAACATAACAAAGATGCTAAATAGATAAAAGAACTAAAAGAAAGAATAAGAAGTTCAAGTGTACAGGATATGAATGAGATGAAGTAACGGACAGAGAGACTGAAACAAAGTTAAGAGAAACTCCTAATTGGAAAACCCCAGTCCCAGATGCAGTACATAACTTCTGGTTAAAAGTATTAACATTTTTACATGAAGATTTAGCCACGAGTAAGAACTATTTATATGCACACCATGAACAGACACCAGCCTGGCTAACAACAGTTAAAACAATACTCCTACTTAAGAGTGAACCTGCAAGCCATCCTAAAACTATATATGAATAACTTGCCTTCTAGTGACGTATAAACTATTCACTGGAACTGATGCTGGCAGAATTTATAATAATTTAGAAAAAAACTCAATCATGGCAATATAACAAAAAGGTAATAAAAGAAAGTCATGTGGAACAAAGGATAATTTGATGTTAAAGTCATAATGGAGAACTGCAAAAAGGGGAAGAATCTAAGTATGGCATGGATAGACTACAAAAAAGCATTTGGTAGTATCCCACATTCATGGATAAAAGAGTGCTTAAAAATGCGTAAGATACACTCTGTAGTGATTGATTACATTGTAGCGGCCAAGAAACAATGGAAAACCACTTTACAGTTCAGCCACGATAAAGGACAAATTATTACTCCAAGGATAAAAATTCAAAGGGAGATATTCCAGGGTGACTCTCTTGTTACCTCTGTCCCTTTTGTCTTGCCTTTAACCTCTTAAGCTGTCTACTTAACAGTTTAGGTCATGGCTATAATTTGACTCCCAGAAAACAACACAGTGTAAAGACTTCTTATTCTCTTTTTATAGATGATTTAAAACTGTATTGTTCATTGACTGAGGAAATGAAAGCACAACTGCAAGTGGTCAAATATTTTCATATGATATAAGAATGTCATTTGATGTTCATAAATGTGCAAAAGCAACCTTTAATGCATGAAAGCTACAGCACCAAGAAAACATCAGTTTGGGACAGGAATGTGGTATAAAAGAACTTGAGCAAGAGGGAGTGTGAAAATATTTGGGAATTAATGAAGGATCAACAGTAAAACATGAACAAATGTGAATAAAACTCAGTAAGGAATATTTTAGAAGACTTAAATTAATACTAAAAGCAGCATTGACATCTAGAAACAAAGTCCAGGCTATAAACCAAGTTGTTCTTCCTGTCCTAACTTGCAGTTTTGGAGTGACTGTCCCCAAAAGGTGTTGGATAGTTTGGACAGAAAAACAAGAAGGATGCTTCATGCTCATCAAATGATTTATAAAAATCAGTACATACCAAGATTATATATTCCCCGTTCTGAAGGTGATATGGGCCTCTTTGAAATTGATTACATGTATAGATTTGCAGATGTGGGATTACATACTTATCTGCTGAACTCACAAGACTCCAACATAGTGAAAGTTTTGAAACATGAGGAGAATAATTCTAAGGTGACTTCCCTGCTTAGTTTAACATTAGCATATCAGTGTTAAGTAGGAATGGAAATCAAACCAGAAGTAGATAAAAACCAGGCAGCAGCTGAATGTGCCAAAAAACAAAAAAAAGAATAGAAGGTGAAGGATCAGACTAGAAGACAAGAAATGTGGAAAATGCATAAATATAGTTAAAAATGTTGGGACAACGTCATGCTAATCAGGATCGGATGCAGGAATGGATAAGATGTGAATTTAAGCCAAAAGACGAAAGGTTAATATTGGTGGCCCAAGATAGTAGACTATATACACGTTGGTTTACAAAGCCCATTGAACATGTGGGAGAAGCAGACAAAGGTAGGTTTTGTAAAACAGAATTGGAAACAGTCACACATCTTGTTGCTGGTTGTGATGTACTAATGGCAGAAGGACTGTATACTGAAAGGCATAATAATGTGGCAAGACTGTTGCATTGGGGATTGTGCAAACATTACAATACTGAAGTAGCTGAAAAGCACTGAAAACATGAGCCACAAAGCATCATAGAAAATGGTGACGTTTATATCGCATGGAATCATCCATTACCAGCAGTTCAAAAAATAGATGCAAGAAAACCAGATATCTAAGCAGTCCATGAAAAGAAGACAAAAGTAGCATTGATTATTGAAATTGCTACAGCCAGTGACTGCAATTTCTTATGTACAGAGAGGCACAAAGTCATAAAATAGAAGGATTTGCAGGCAGAAACTAGGGCAATGTGGAATAAAGATACCCAGACAGTTCCAGTAGTAGTAGAAGTAGTGGGTCTTGTAAAAAAGAATTTACAGTCACTTTTAGATATGTCACCAGTACATGTAACTGTACACATTACAGAAGGAGTCATTACTGGGCATATTGATGTTAGCCAGAAGTATTCTTTGCAGCACCTGCAAAGATTAAAATAATACTAATAGGTTCATAGGTAGGTACTAGGCTATTGGCCCTAGGGCCTATATAAGCCTAGCCAAAAAGGAACCCTGGCTTTTGCCACCCAAGAAAATTATTTTCCTGTGCCCCTGTCTGTCGAGCAGAGCCACAGAAGTGATCCCCGGGGTGAATTTCCTATTTCTCATCCAATCATCAAGATTTTTCTTGAAGAGTGCTAATGAGGACCTTTGTTTGATATAGATAGGTAGTTTGTTCCAGAGTATGGGAAGTCTCTGGGAAAGGAATCTATCTCTCCAGCATGTTCTGTTTATTGTTGTGACAAGGTTTAGGTCCCTAGAGCGTGTAGCTCAGAGGGATTGGGATTTCTTTAAGTGGAGCATGTCCAACAGCTCTGGGTTTGACATAGCTTTGTATGTTAGGCAGAGATCACCTCTGAGAAGGGGATATGTAACTGAGTAAAGCTGGAGGTTTTTGAGATGATCTGCATAGGGCATCTGTTTGAGGCTGGTAATCCTCTTTGTGAGGTATTACTGTGGCCTTTCCAGTTGTTGTAGATGTTTGTGAGGTACATACCAAAAGGGGTGCTGTACTCTATAGTGGGTTTAATGAGTGACGAGTGGAGGGGAACAATGACCTCTTTTTTCCTGGATGAGAAACCTTTTGTGATGAGGTGTGCCATGTAGAAGAATTTCCTGACTACTGTGGTGATGTGATTATCAAAGGAGAGACTACTGTCCACCTGTGTCCCAAAGTCTCTTAATCTTTCGGTGTTAAGTAGACTACCGCTTATGTGGTAGTTCATAGGTAAGGAGTTTTTACCAAAGGAGATGACAATGCATTTTTTGGCATTAAGCTTGAGGCCAAGGTTTTGACACCAGGCATCTGTCTCAGTGAGGCCCTTTTGTAGGATGTCCACATCATTAGGAGTTTCGATTATGGCTTCTAGTTTGCAGTCATCTGCGAACTTCATTAGCCAAAGACCTTCTGTGTTAGCCTGTACTTCAGAGAAGTAGATACCAAACAGTAGATACCAAACAGGAGAGAACCCAGGACTGAACCCTGTGGTACTCCACTTGTCACTGGTCTGAAGTCGGATTTGGAGTCTGCTACTTTCACAGTGTGGGTTCTGTCAGTGAGCCAGTTGCAACCCATCTTATGCCATAGGGATTTACACCTAGTTTAGTGAGTTTATCTATAATTCCAGAGTGGGGGATGGTGTTGAAAGGCTTGGCGAGATCTAGATAGCCTGTGTGAAACACCTTAACCTCGTCTGTGGCTTTAGTGACTGCTTCAAAGAAGTCTATCACCTTTAGGAGACATATCTGCCTTTTACAAACCCAAACTAGGTGGGGTCCAGAGTTTGGAGATTACCAGTGTCTTTGTTTATAAGTTCCATGATGATACGTTCCATGGCCTTGCAGACCAGGCTCGTCAGGCTAATGGGGTGGTAGTTCCCAGGGTCCGTGGTGGCTCCCCCTTTGTGGTGTGGGATAACCATTGCTGTGTGCCATTCAGTGGGCACAAAGCCTGAGGTGAGGCTATGATTAAACATGGTACTTAGGTGGGGTATCAGTTCATTCTGTAGTTTGTGTAGAACGCAGCTTGGGATGTTCCCAGGTCCTGTGGATGCTGTGTTCTTGGCTTTGGAGAGTGTGGTTTCTGAACACTAATCATACTTTGACTTAGGAATGATGTCCATTCCCGTCATGGTATTAGAAACCCAAAGGATTTGGAGAAATAAAAAATAAAAATGAGAACACATAACTGTCCACAGTTTGCTTTGGGTGAGCATTTTCTTCAGTTCATAGTATTGCCTTTTACCTCTTTTGCATAGTAGAATACTTTCCAAGGTACTTCCTGTGTTAGCAGATACCTTGAAGGAGAATTAATTTCATGTGTTCAGTTATCCAGATTACAGTCTTCTGATAGAGTCATAAAGGAAATTTTTACTAGCATCCCAAGCTTGGTTTTTTCTGTGCTTGCCGCCCAAAGTCAAGTCTTTGTAAACTTAAAAAATACACAAACACAGATTGAATTCCAGCTGACAAACTCAATCTAGCCAGACAAGCTTCAAAGTCAGTTTAGAAGAATAAACCCAGTCCTCAATCTAAGATCTCATATTTCCAATTTCAAAAGTTGAATAAAACCACTAAAGTCTTGCGTCTGGTTTTCAAAAGTTTTATTTTTGAAGAATGTCTAACATAGGTAGGTGAGCTCTATGGCAAAAATCTCTCTTCATTTTATTTCAGTTGTCTTGTAGCAACTACTCCCCATACAGTTGTGGTATTTATACTTTGTCTATCATCAGCACTCTATTTTCATTGGTTGACAGAGATGCAAATATGGATAAAAATTCTGTAGTCACTTTGGTTGACTAAGTTGCATTAATTTATGCAAATATGGATCCAAACTCTCTATTCTCATTGGTTACCAGTGTTCCATTCAGTATGTATAGAGATGGACCTATGAGAGTAAACTTACCGAAAAGACCTCAATTAAAGGGAAGAGACTGACCGCGTTATAACCAGCACTTTCGCAAGTAAACTTTGCCAGACCTACCTGTGAATCAAATGTGCAGGTAAACTTATATGAGGTTTCTAAATTATGACCAAACTTATATTAACAATAATTCAGGGAATGTTATCTAGATTTGAATTTTTTTTTAAGAGGGAATGTCAGAATCTTAACCATTTTAAAACATCTTACAGAATTATTGAGCAGGTGTCATGTCTTCTAATGCCCTATAATGTTTAGACCGGTATATGACCAATGGATGGTACAGTTTCTCAACTTGAGAATCCTCGGTGCAACATTGCTGTTATTGGGCAGTTATCAGTATTTGGCATTCTTGCCTTTGGAGAGGGCTCAGGAAGTTGTGACACTGGAAGTCTTCCAAGAGAACATATACTGGAGAGTTTAAGCTTGAGTATTTTTGTATCACTTAAATTGTATAGTGGCCAAGGTCTTCATTGTTTATACCTACAGATGTGGGTGCTGCAGTGGACTGTGAGGTGTCTGTGGTTATACAGCCATCTCACCCTTTCAGAAATTCTTTGAGTCAGACCATTGTCTTCAGGCTGTAGAGTGGTGACCAGTTCCCACCAGTCTCATTGTGGACCTTCCAGTAATGCAGTAGAACATCGCAGGTCTGGATTATAGATTATTTGTTTGTGGGTTGGAGAGCTCAGTTTGGATCTTTCCTTGTTCATTGGTCATGAACTCAACAAGATTAGGGACTTCACATGAACCATCTGGAGCTGTAAGCAGTTCTTCTCATATTTAAGGTTCTGAAAGGGGACCTGAAACTAGATCCCTTCCTGCTGTAACGTGACAGTCCGATCTTGGTGCAGTACATTAATCAGCAGTCTGGTATATGTAGAGTCATCCTGTGGAGTGAACAAGTGCAAGTCTGGCAGTAGAACATAGACTAGAACCTCAACTTGAGATCTGTTCACATCTATGGGAGTTGCACTTGCCAGTGAACTTCCTGAGCCAATTCTCTATCCTTCCATAGCAGGGGATTCAAAAAGTGTGTCTAATTAGGGTCTTCAGGGATTAGGGAACTCCTGACATCAATCTTTTTGTTACATGGGAGAATATAATTCTCCCTCTGGCCTTCCTATTTCATTGAAGATTCCTACATGCTTTTCCATAGTTTCCTCTGTATTCAAGTTTCATTACAAAATTCAGAAAGGCCAATGCTCGGCCTTTTTTCTGCCCTGTGTTGACTTCAGGCTTTCATGTCCTTGACAGTACAGTGCACAAGCCAACAAAGTCCCCCCAAATTAGGGGCAGCACACAGTGCCATCACAGGTCTTAGTTTCTGCTTAGATCCTTGCTTCCATCTGACTTTCCAGCAGAAGATTTGGACGTGATAGAAACTGCTAAGCCCTCAACTTGTTTAGAAATGTTCCAGTAAATGAAAAGGTTGTCATTTCAGCAGAGAGTTATCTCACAAAATGCCTCAGTCAGTAATTTGCACGTGATCCTCATTTATTCGAGGCACCTGTATGATTTGGGCGTCCGTTATTCCATACTCAAGATGCATGTTTCTGGCATTTCTGCACATGCCAGTGGTGTGGAAGACAGGACTGTTACCCAGTATTTAAACGTGATGCACATCTTTGCCTGCCTTTAAAGAACATTTTCCTTTTTGTGACATAAAACTTCAATACTGACCAGTTTTCCTGTCCCCCATTCAAACCGAGATTCTTAAGTTTCACTCAGAGAAGAAGCTTTTCGGTGGCCTTTGCCCTGCTGACAAGATTAGTGAGTAGTACAGCATTTTCTGTGGGGAAGTGTAAGTGATCTTAAAGACTGAATGTCCCTTGGGGGAAAAAATGAATCAGTCTTTAACTAGTTTCTGATCTGTCCTTAAACCACTTATTTCATTGCCCAGTTTTCTTCATATGAGCATAATTCATTCAAAAGAGGGAAAGACCTTTATTTCTTGAACAAGCACCACTATCATTTTTTTTCCTGAAGACAATGCATGTAATCAGAAAGAAAGTTGTTCATCTACATTGCTTCAGATAAAAATAGGCTGACATTTATTAAGCACATCCTTCCCATGTTTATTGTTAAATGTGCTATATTTTGTTCTAAGTTAGCAAATTGAAAATGTTGCTATTAAAAGCCATTGCACCAAGAGCATAACTACTACAAATTCTTCTTTCAAATATATCTTCATCAGAAATATTTGTGCCTCAGCTACTTGGTCATAGGCTCAAATCTATTAAGCATAGGCTCATAGGAGGCTACTAGGCTAACAGCCCCAGGGTCCTTACAAGCCTAGCCAAATTCATCCCATGTTCCCAAGGATGTCTGGTTCAAGCAGACAGTAAAGTCAGCACCCATTGCCCCTGTCCAAAAGGGACACAGGTGGAACCCCTGGGGTAAATTTCCGGTTACCCATCCATTTGCCATTTGCTCCATGTTATATTCTTTCTTATTTTGCTCACAGCTCTTGAATACCTTACTTACAAGGGTTGTCTACATGGCACTGATGTCTTCATTGACTAATCAATATCAGCCTTAGTTTAAACAGTTAACATGAGCAGCTGTTGAATCAAGTACTTAATATACAGGGACCCCTTTAAACAAAGGAGCCTACAAATTAACATTAAAAGGTATACACTTGAGTGGTCTTAACCTTTCATTACTGTGGGTTCAACAAGTCTTAATTTTAATTGCCTCTTTTTACTACTTATACAAGCTAGAGTTATTCAGTCCAACCTGGGCTCTGACAGTAAATGGTCCCAGGATGACCTCTGGTCCAAAAACTGTAGCTTCAAAGTAAATTCTGTCACAAAGCCTTAGTTGAAGGGTTTCATAGATCTTTCTCCAAAACGTCTTTATTTTATTTATTTATTTATTTATTTTTTTGTGGTGGTGTTTCTTTTGCTTTGTTTCCCAATTCTATATAAAACTTTTTTGGGTCATCAATAAATTGCTTATTTTGTACTTTTCATTTATATGCATAACTTCTGACTTTTTCTGCCTGTGCTGATAGCTTTAGTTTATTATTTTCAGTAGTGTATAATAGATCCTGGTCTGTTCTAATACTGCACATTGTTTTTATTAGGTATATCTTTCTAACTATTTTTGTTGATCTGTTCCCTTTTCTGCACTCTTTTGACATAAGTCTTCTTATCTTAATTGCTTTACAGTTTTCTCTATTTGATACTTCCATGATGGCATTTGATTTCTTCCCTTCCTTTCCCTTAATTGCCCTGTATTTTTGTGGTAACACTACAGTACAGCTAAATTAATAACAGGTAAAGTCTTACCACATGAATTTCTGTTTATAGTCTTGGCTACTGTGTTCATTTGTTTCATTGGACGTCTAACATTTTGGTTCTTATTGACTTTCTGTAAGCTATCTCTTTCATTGATCTTAGTATGTTTACCCATCTCTCTTAAATCAAGCAACTCTTCCCTTAGATCTTTTCTTCTAAACTGAGGACCCATTCTTTATTCTCCATTTCCTGCAGAAAGTTCCTGAACATTTTCCTGTGAATGTAGTCTGTTCATCGGCATCCTGTATCATCTGTTGCACTTCCATATGGGAACTCATTGGCCTATCACTCCACAACATTGACTGCATCAGAGTTGCCACCATTTCCTGCTCCTTCCCTTGCTGCACAACTCCAACTGAACTTTTATACTGGTTTCCTATTGAAGACTCCAGTGTATCTTCATGTGACAACTGAGTAGATGCTTCCCGTTCAGCCTGTTTCTACTTAATTTGGGGACTCATTTGTCCATCATGCTGTGATGTTACCAGAATTGGATTTTCTACAGTAATCAATAACTTTAGTTTCTATTTCTTTAACTTCTTCATTACTAATCCTCTTTTCTACATTCCCCCTTTGTTTTCTTATTTTTTGTATTGTAAAATCAGCTGTATCTGGATGCCTTTGCCTGTATTTCTCTTGAAATATCGAGGGTGCTGCTTTTTTGTATTGGTTAGTTTTGCTTTTTCCGTTGCATAAATATTGCACCATATTAAATCTCTTTTTTCTTTCCAGTTTCCATATGTTTTCTTCAGATGTCTCCCACTCCACCTGTTTCCCCTTACTTTGGGGACTCCTTGTTCCATCATGCTGTGACAACCTGCGTTAGACTTTCTACAATAAATCCTTCTGTTTGCAGATATTCCATAACTTCAGCTTCTGTTTCTTTAACTTCTACTTTACTAATCTTCTGCTCTGCATTCCCCCTTTGTGATCTTATTTTTTGTATTGTGAAATTTTTCATATCTGGGTACCTTTGCTTATATATTTCTTCAACTATCTGTGGAGCTGCTTTTTTGTTTTGATTAGTTTGGCTCTTCCTTTGCATAAGTACCGTACCATATCAGATCTCGCTTTCTTTCATCCATTTTTCTTTTTTATATCTTTGAACAGTATTTTCATACTTTTTCAGTCAATTCTTTTTCCAAACTGCCCAAGGTTTCTTGGTCTATATAATGTTTTTCATGAATCTGTTACATTAATTAGCACAAATATGTATTTTTATTTCCTCTAACTTCTTTTTGAATATCTTCTATCCAGAAATTCTACACTTCTTGCATAGTAACAATACACAATTTCTTTCTTATACTCAGTAGTCCAGTCTGTCATCTTTATGACTGTTTTTTGGCCTGTCAGTTTTTGTGGGCTACTATTACCTTCTACAACAGGGGTGGCATCCTCCCTCTGAGCCTAGCCTAACCGCATTGTAGGATAGTTCCCATGTCTTGATGATTCTACCTTGTTATTTTTTTCCATTTCTGGCACCAGTGCACCTACCAGGATTGGGCACTTTTCTATCCTGGGACTTGTGCACCCAGCTTTGTTTTTTTTTTTTGTTTTTTTAACTACTTCTGTCCATGATTTAGTCTATATAAAATACAGTCTATATACCAATGTTATCTTGGTGAGATTTTGTAAAAAACAGGGTCCACCTTGTGAGGGTATTCATCAAGACTTGAGGCTCAATTCAGAATTGAAGCAGATGTGCGGGATGATACCCCAGAAGACATTAGGAAGCTTGACAGTTTACAAAATTTTCAGAAAATACTCACAGCATACTGTTTCAAACAAAACAAATGTAACTGCTTCAAGGATACAGGCTATTGACCACGTTCCATGCTTTCTGTCTTTAACATACTACTGTTTCTCATGAGATGACACAATAACTTGGGGGGGGGGGGTCTTGAAGTATGACACTATGAACTCAAGCTCACAGACTGTAACTTGGAGGATATAAAGTATGATCTCATGAGCTGAAGCCCACATACAATTCTTGGTTATACAGTCTTATAAGCTAACACCACTCCTAAGTGTCCTAAGGCAGTAAGTACATTTACACACTACTTTAGCAAACAGTCAGTAATGTTAAAGATCATAAAACATTTGCTGTACATTGTTAACACTCATTATGTTAACCTATTCACTAAATCATCAGATCTCATCTACTGTATTTATCAGAGTTCTCTTCTGAATTATTAGCTGCTATTTCTTAATGCTTATGTCGTTGAACTCTAAGGTTGCACTGTGTATATAGTTTCACAAAATCTGTGTATTATGAACATTTTTTCAGTGGGTATCTCTGTTCAGATTTAACAGCTTTTGATTAACTGTCCTTCAATTTCTGCACTCCAAAATGTTATTCTAAGTCTCCTAAATTGTAAACCAGATTAGACTGTTTTGTAAGTTCATTCAAGTATCATGTTTCATCTTCATGGAATGTTGTTTATGTTTGTAATTCTGTCTCATTATATTAATTATCCTTGACCATGCATCCCAGATATGATTGGAAAGAATCTTTGAACCAGTTCATGTACCCGTTTAATAATAATAATTTACATGAAATAATTGCCTGCAACACAGATTGCATTCTATAGTATGCAATAAATATTATTTAATATAATGGCTTACATAAAATAATTATACACATGTAACACAGAAAATTATCAGCATTGTCAATAGATTTGAGAATATTAGAAAATAGCCAGAAAGAACTAGAATAGTTACCAGAAACCATTTAAGATGCTCATCGTGTTTCACTGTTGCAGTCATTACACTTGGGTTATCCTGCTGGCAGGCTACCCGCAGTCGGCCTGAATTTCAAAGTTCTGGTCCGGCATCGGTTGATGTCGCTTCTTCCCTGACATCAGTGCACCAGGGGTATAAAAGATGCAGCCAACGCCATTTTATTCAGTCTTTCTTGCTGCGCGGTGTCCGAAGCAAAAGCAGTTGGCAAGTGCCGGTCGGCCGACTCCTGAGATTTTCAAAATTGAATTTCAGATCCAAAGTCTTCTATAAAGCTAAGTACCCCGTTGGGGAAACTTTTTTCTTGCTCCAGACCGATGTCAGAAAAAGTTAACAATTGTATTTCTTGTGGGAAGCAAATACCTCATAAGGATTTTCATTCTTACTGTCTTCCTTGCCTAGGCCCTGACCACGACGTTGCTAGTTGTCGGTTTTGTGCTAGATTTAACCAACGCACTATTAAGCGTCGGTACGATTTTGCTTTTCATTACTTTGGCCGAAGGTTTAACTATATAATGCCGTCGGAACAGCTGAGTTCCAAAACTGATAACTAAGCCTCTTCTAGGCCAGACGCCGGTTCACAGTGAGGTGCTTTCGCAGCCCCTGACTCCCGCTACCTCAGAGCCACAGGCCACCTCCGACTCCCACGTGAAGACAACTAGGCCTCTGGATACTCAAGGTATTGGGCCTTCGGAAACTAATCCCTCAGATGGGTCCGGAGCCACTGAGCAGGCATCGGCTTCTGAGGGTGTTTTCAGACCTACACAGCTTTATATCAAGCCAACTTCAGCTTCCAAAACAAAGACTAAAACAGTTTTAAAGACAAGGAAACAAGTACAGCATTCTCCAGGACAGACTTCCATGCCTAAGAAACAGATGCTCAAAATGGCCGAAGACCTAATTACTTTGATCAGGGGTTCCCATCCCCCTCCTGATAAGAGGCCTAGGCAAGACACTGAATATGATTCCTCTGATCAGGTTTCCATTTCCTCTGACTCCTCTTCAGCACAGGGATACTCTATTCCTCCCTATGAGGATTCTGATGATGAAGAATCTATTCCTTCAGCTTCTCCTCCTGAGGATTACTCCTTTGGGGAAACCCTGCATACCATGAGGGAGCATTCCCACTGGGAGAGCCAAGATTACTCAGATTCTAAGAAAAGGCTCAGAGACTTTCTTTTACTACCTCAGCACAGACCTCTTACTATTCCACCTGTTCTAGATTGTAGATGATGTATTTTCAGAGTCCGGCCTATCTCCCGACTCTTTACCTCCTGCACCTGTTAAGCCAAACAGATACTACAGGGTTCCAGATTCTCATAAATTTCTATATAAAAACCCTGCTGCTGACCCAGAAACTATTTCTCAGGGTGCCAAAGGGGTCAAGGCCGCTACTGCAAAAAACCCTGTCCCCTCAGATAGAGATTCTAGGGCACTGGGCAGATGGGGGAAAAAGTTTACACTTCTGCTACCTTGGCTGTAAGGGCTTTAAATTGTCAGTTTCATATGCTTAAATATCAGCAATACTTCATGTCTCTGTTAAAACAGAAAATGTTGACAAATTCTGAATGTCCTGAGAACAAGGAAATGCAGGATTTATTGCATGCAGCTGAACAAGTGGGAAAACATACTTTGCAATGTGGTTATGATTCACTGGAGGCCTCTTGCAGGGCCGCTGTAACAGGTTCTGTGATTAGAAGGCATGCTTGATTAAAGGAACAGACACTGCCTGATCATGTTAAAGCAAAATTATTGGATGCTCGATTATAGCATGATACTTTGTTTGGTGTTAAGGCAAAAGAGGTGTTGAAGAAAATGGAGGATAAAGCTAAATCTATGCAGACTGTAAAGGATTTCTTACAGGTACAGCCACCCAGATTTAGCAGGAACTGGCCTTCTAAGAATTGGTCCTTTCCTGTGTCAGACAGGCCACAAAGAGGCAGATACAGACGCCCTAGAGGCAGACAACAGCCCCAGGGCTCATATAGGCCCAAACAATGGGGTGCTTCTACCTCCAAAAGCGGAGAAGACAAATCACAGCCATATAGGAAACAGTCCCAATGACTTCCCTCTGCCAACGCCAAGCATTTATCTTTTGGCAGCACCCTTAGGGGGAAAGCTAGCACTTTTTTCACAAAATTGGCACATGGTCACCCAGGACAAATGGGTCTTAAATATAGTCTCTCAGGGCTACAGGTTCCACTTTCACACCCTTCCAAAGGCAAAAGGTATGCCAGACCTGCCACACAATCAATGGGCAGAGGCACAAAAACAAGTTTCATCTCTCATGGACATGAGAGCTATTCAGCCAGTGCCACAACAAGAGCAGGGAGAAGGATTTTACTCAAGACTTTTCTTAGTACCAAGAAAGGACGAAGCATGGAGACCAATTCTGGACCTGTCTATTCTAAATACTTTCCTGGACGTTCTGAAATTCAAAATGTTGACTCTGCAGCAGCTTCTGCCCATGCTGGGCAAGAAGGCTTGGCTTGTAACTTTGGACCTCAAAGAGGCATACCTGCATGTCCCAATGAGACAATCTTGCAGAAGATACATCAGATTCATAGCTGGCTCAATGCACTACCAATTCTCTGCACTGCTCTTTGGCTTGTCTACTGCGCACAGGGTCGTCACAAAATGCCTGGCACCCGTAATTGCATTTTGCAGACAAAGAGGAATTCAAATATATCCCTACTTGGACGACTGCCTTATTCAAGTAGAGACCAAAGACATTCTACTAAAGCATCTGGCGTTTGTAAAAAGATTACTAATTTGCCTAGGGTACACAGTAAATTAAAAGAAATCAAAACTAGTACCCTCTCAAGAGATAATATTCCTGGGTGCAAGCTTAAATACTGCCCAGATGGCTTATCTCACGCCAGCAAACAAAGGCAACTGACTTCTTACTTCAAAAGCATGGCAACAAAGACCCAGTTATCTGCAAGAAAACTTCTGCAGGCACTGGGCTACATGGCATCCTGCATTCTGCTAATTCCATATGCAAGACTGCAAATGAGGAAACTACAATGGTATCTAAAAAGTGTTTGGACTCAACATTGCCACAGCCTGGAATCATTAATTTCACTCATTCCCTGCCTGCAACAGGACTTTCGATGGTGGGCACAGGCCTGTCACCACAACAAGGTACAGCCATTCACTTTACCCACAGCCAGGCAAACACTAACAACACATGCATCAGATTATGCCTGGGGGGACCACATGGCAGGAAAATTTATTCAGGGCACATGGCCCCCAAGCCAAAGGCATCTTCACATCAATCAAAAAGAGATGCTAGCTGTACAAAATGCCCTGACAGCCTTCAAGGACCTACTTCATCCAGGACAGCTGCTGATAAAGACGGACAACACCTCAGTCATGTGGTACATAAACAAGCAGGGGGGCACACATTCCTACCCCCTCTGCAGACAAGCCATGATTTTGTGGAACACAGCATTGACTTACCAAGTACACCTGCAAGCACAATTCCTGCCAGGAAAAACAAATGCTCTGGCAGACGAACTAAGCAGAAATCTCATGGATCCTCATGAGCGGAAACTAGATCCACAAATATTCAACATGATAACAAGGAAATGGGGATGCCCAGACATAGATCTTTTTGCCTCCCCTCACAACTGCCAACTTCAGAGATTCTGCACAAGGACATATCACAAACAAGCATGGAAAGTGGATGCTTTGTCATTCGGCTGGAACAACCTTACAGTATATGCCTTTCCTCCACTGCCTCTCCTCCCCAAGGTACTCCTAAAGGTCAGACAAGAGAAGCCACAAATTATACTGATTGCCCTGGATTGGCCACGCCAACACTGGTACCCAATCCTAAGGAGCTTGTCTCAAGGCCCAGCCTGGACATTGCCTCAAATTCCTCATTTACTGACCCAACAAAACAATCAGATCCTGCACAGCCAACTCAGAACCCTAAATCTAGCTGCATGGTGGATAGTGTAACCATTCAGAATACACCTCTCTCTAAAGCGGTTATGGATGTTATTTTGGAGGCCAAGAAGCCCAGCACCAGAAAATCTTATGCAGAAAAATGGAAGAGATTCTGCGCTTGGAACTAGGCACAAGGAATTGACACGCTTGTTCCAAATATTCCTCAGATTTTACCATATCTAACTGAGATGCTGGACAAAGGCCTATCCTTCTCATCAATTAAGATCCATGCCTCTGCCATTTCAGCTCATTACAATACAGACCCACCTATATTTTCACATCCATTGCTTAGGCAGTACCTCAGGAAGGCCAAAAACATAAGACCTCCAAGGAGAGCACCAATACCTGCATGGGACCTCAATTTTGTCTTGGAAAAACTCACACTGCCTCCTTTTGAGCCAGCCAATACAGCTGAGATAAAATTCTTATCATGGAAAACAGCTCTGCTGCTAGCAATAACTTCAGCAAGAAAAGTCTCAGAGTTACAGGCATTAATGGCTGTGGAACCTTTTATTATCTTCCATCCCGACAGGGTTTCTCTAAGGACAAGCCCAACATTTATGCCTAAGGTAGTGTCCAGTGTGGCTCTTAACCAAACCATTAAGTTGCCTACTTTTTACCCAAACCCACAGAATAAAGGGGAGAGACTTCTGCATTCTTTGGACATACACAGACAGCTATGCTTCTACTTGGACAAAACTAAAGCTTTCAGAAAGACTGAGCAACTTTTAGTGGCATATGCTGCAGGATCACAAGGAAAGGCCATCTCAGAGCAGACTATTTCAAAATGGATAGGACACTGCATTCGATGTCCTTCAAGAATGCAACTGCAGTCATAACATGTGGGTTGTCCTGCCTCAGGCAGCCCTCGGTCGGCCGGATTCCAAAGTCTGGGTCCGACGTCGGCTGATGTCGCATTTCTCTCCGACGTCAGAGCGGCTGGAGTACATAAGCATCAGCCGACGCCATTTTCTTCAGTCTTTCTTGCCGCGCGGTGCCCGAAGCAGAAGCAGTTCGCAAGTGCCGGTCGGTCAGCTCCTGTATTCTTCGATACCGAAGTCATCAAAAAAGCTAAGTACCCCATTGGGGACCTTTTCTTGCCTCAGCCGATGTCAGAAATTACTGAAAAAGTTAACAATTGACTTTCTTGTGGTAAACAAATACCTCATAAGGATTTCCACTCTTACTGTCTTCCTTGCCTGGGCCCAGACCACGACGTCTCGGCCTGTGTAGCCTGTGCTCGCTTCAACAAGCGCACTCTCAGGCGCCGGGCGGAGTTCGCTGAAGATTTTTTTGCCGATAAATTTGCTTACACCATGCCGTCTGATCTTCCGACATCGCAAACCCCCAAAAAGCGAAAAGACCGGGACCGACATCCTCAGCCCGCGTCTACCACCGACTCCACGCCAAAACCTAGCGCGAGTGCTCCGGTTCCCTCTGAGACGGTCTCCCCACCGCTCCGAACTGAAGACACCGCATTACCGACGACTCCGATTCCGGACATCACTCCGCCAGTTATCGATTTTCCTCCGGATACCGAAACCGAGGAAATGCCCGAGACCATTGCTGTAGACAAGGTCACTCCTGCACGTGGAGCTGCCAGGCCTCCTATGGCCATGTCTATTAAGGCCTACACTAGGGCTAAGGCAGCCAGCAAAACAAAGCATACTACTTCTAAATCCTTACCTCAGCCTTCTCCAGAGACACAAATTATGTCCATGGCTGCTGATTTAATTTCCATGATTAGAGGACTCGGATGCAGAAGATTCCATCCCCTCGGCCTCCCCTCCTGAGGATATTTCTTTTGGGGAAGTTCTGCACACCATGAGGGAACATTTCAAGTGGCAAGGTCAGGAATATTCTGATTCTAGGAAACGCCTTAGGACTTTCCTTAAGAAGCCCCAGCACAGGCCCTTAGCTATTCCTCCTGTACTTGATGTTCTGGATGATTTATATTCTGACTCTAGTGCTACCCCTGATTCTCTTCCTCCTGCTCCAGCCAAGCCAGACAGGTATTACAGGGTCCCAGAAACTCATTCCCATTTATTCAGGGCCCATACTGCTGATTTGGAAACTATTTCACTGGGGCCTAAAGGAGTTTCAGCCTCCACCTCTAAAAATCCATTGCCCTCCAACAGGGAAGCTAGGTCATTAGAGAGATGGGGCAAAAAGGTTTACACATCCACTACCTTAGCTATGAGAGCTTTAAATTGCCTTTTTCATATGTTACAATATCAGGATTACCTGTTAGAAGATTTACAAAAAACATTAGCCACTCCTGATCCTTTAGACAGGAAGACTTTGCAGGAAGCTGTACATAACACTCAGCAAGTAAGCAATCACTTCCTGCAGTGTGGATATGATGCACTGGAAGCTTCATGTAGGGCAGCTATGACAGGGGCAGTCATTCGTAGACATGCTTGGTTAAAAGATCAACCTCTACCAGATCATGTAAAAGCAAAACTTCTGGATGCACCTTTGGAAAAGAACAAGCTTTTTGGTGCGAATGCTAAGGATGTGTTAAAGACCATCGAAGAAAAAGCAAAATCAGTTCAGACGGTGAAAGATTTCCTCCAGGTTCAACCCCCCAGATTCAGTAGGAATTGGCCTTCTAAAAACTGGTCCTTTCCTAATCCAGAAAAGTTTCAAAGGGGTAAGAACAGACGTGGCCGAGGAAGAGGCCAATACAGAGGCCCTTACAGGGGTCGACAATGGCAGCCAGGAAACCAAAGAAGTGACGCAGGGGTTTCACCTGCCCCACAACCACAATCTCAATGACTTTCCTCTACTACCGCCTACCAGGGAACAAATAGAAGCTCCCTTGGGCGGGAAATTATCTCTGTTTGCAGAAAATTGGCACAGACTGACAAAGGACAAATGGATTTTGGACATTATAGACCGAGGGTACAGGTTTCATTTTCATACCTTACCAAGAAAACAAGGCATG
Organism: Protopterus annectens; assembly: GCF_019279795.1. Taxonomy (NCBI): domain Eukaryota; kingdom Metazoa; phylum Chordata; order Ceratodontiformes; family Protopteridae; genus Protopterus; species Protopterus annectens. The sequence continues at coordinate 1,361,934,861 of NC_056725.1, forward strand.
CCAAACCTACCACAAAACCAGAGGGCAGAGGCTATCAAGCAAATCACTCTGCTGACTCGGATGAAAGCAATAGAAAGAGTTCCACAACAAGAACAAGACCAGGGGTTTTACTCAAGACTGTTCCTTGTTCCAAGAAAAGAATCTCAGTGGAGACCAATACTGGACTTGTCCGCATTAAACACCTTTCTCATAGTACCAAAGTTCAAAATGCTGACTCTACAGCAACTCCTTCCCATGCTGGGCAAGGGGTCTTGGCTGATTACTCTGGACCTCAAGGAGGCATACCTGCATGTCCCTATCAGACACAGCTGCAGAAGATACCTCAGATTTCTTGCAGGGCCAGAGCATTATCAATTCTCAGCATTGCCATTTGGCTTATCTACTGCGCCCAGAGTATTCACAAAATGCCTGGCTTCAGTAATTGCTCATTGCAGGTTCCAGGGGATACAAATTTACCCGTACCTGGACGACTGCCTCATACAAGCAGACGACAAATTGATGTTGACAAAAAACCTGGATTATGTCATATGATTACTTCAAGCTCTGGGATACACAGTCAACTTCCAAAAGTCAAGACTGCAGCCATCCCAGCAAATAATCTTCTTAGGAGCCAAACTAGACACAGCCTCTCAGATGGCTTACCTGACAGAAGACAAGCAAGAGAAGTTAACTCATTACTTCAGAGGTTTAGCAAAACTCACCCAGATGACTGCAAGGAGATTCCTACAGGCCCTGGGTTACATGGAATCCTGCATTCTCCTGGTTCCATTAGCAAGACTACACATGAGAAAGCTTCAATGGTACCTAAAAAGCATTTGGTCTCAACACAGCAACAACTTGGAGACAATCATACCGCTCATTCCATGCCTACAAAAGGAATTCCTATGGTGGGCCTCGGTGAGCCAGGCAAACACAGGTATGTCATTCAAAAAACCACAGATAACACAGACCATGACCACAGACGCCTCAGACCTTGGATGGGGGGCACACATGGAAGGCAGGGGTATACAAGGACAATGGTCTCCAAAGGAAACACATCTGCATATAAACCAAAAGGAAATGCTGGCAGTAATGCATGCCATCGAGGCCTTTCAACACCAACTCCAGCAAGGCCATTTACTGATACGGACAGACAACACCACTGTGATGTGGTACATAAACAAGCAAGGGGGCACCCACTCTTACCCCCTTTGCAGACTGACAATGCATCTTTGGGAAAAATCACTGAGCCTAAACATCCAGTTACAATCCCAGTTTGTTCCAGGAAAAGACAATGTGTTGGCGGACAGCCTAAGCAGGAATTTCACAGATCCACACGAGTGGAGGTTACATCCGAGGGCCTTCACACAACTCACTTCGACATGGGGCAAGCCAGAAGTGGACCTATTTGCCTCTCACCTCAACCATCTTCTACCAAAATTCTGCACAAGGACATACCATCCAAAAGTTTGGAAAATAGATGCCCTCTCATTCAACTGGAACTCCCTAACAATCTATGCATTCCCACCTCTGCCACTGATGACCTCAGTATTACTAAAGATCAAAGCAGAGAGACCCAAGGGAATCATAATAGCTCTGGACTGGCCAAGACAACACTGGTACCCACTACTACGGAGCATATGTCACACCAGGAGGTGGGCCCTGCCCCAATGGCCTCTACTTTTGACTCAACACAATTTCGAAACAGTGCATCCAAATCTTCAGACACTGCAGCTAACAGCCCGGGAGATCCCATAAATAACTTCAGCATTTCTCTCTCCAAGGAAGTTCAGCGGATACTAACAGAGGCTCGAAGACCATCCAACAGAAAGGTTTACTTAGCAAAGTGGAAAATATTCAAAACACCAGCAAGGGACATGATGCATCATTGTTGAACATCCCACTCATCTTGGAATATTTGGCAGATATGTTAAAGAACGGCCTCTCATATTCTTCCATAAAGATACATGCATCTGCTATTTCAGCTAGATACAACACTGATCCTCCTGTTTTTTCACACCCTTTACTAAGGCAATTCCTCAGGGGAATCAAGAACATTAAGCCACCAAGAAAGGCCCCAGTGCCAGCCTGGGACCTCAATTTTGTCCTAGAAAAACTGACTCTATCTCCATTTGAGCCAGCAGCTTCAGTTGACTTGCAATTTCTCTCATGGAAGACAGCTTTCCTGTTGGCAGTTACCTCAGCAAGAAGGGTTTTCGGAGCTACAGGCCCTAATGGCAATACCACCCTTTATTATTTTTCACAGAGACAGGGTTTCATTAAGGACCAACCCTACTTTTATGCCAAAGGTGGTATCTAGGGTTTCTTTAAATCAAGCCATTCATCTGCCTGCTTTCTTCCCCAATCCTGAGAATAAGGGGGAAAGACTGTTGCATACCTTGGACATTCACAGACAACTTCGATACTACCTGGACAAAACCAAGGCCAGTAGGAAGTCTGAACAACTTTTTGTAGCTTACGCCCCTGCAGTCCAAGGAAAAGCAATTTCAAAACAGACTATTTCAAAATGGATTGGACATTGCATCAGATTCTGTTATTCCTTTCATGGAAAGACTGTTCCAGCCAATGTCAGACCACATTCCACCAGAGCTACAGCCACCTCTACGGCATTCTTAAGAGGGGTGCCTACTAAGGACATTCTAGAAGCTGCTACATGGAGCTCCGTGCATACATTCTCCAAACACTACAATCTCCCTCTATACTCCAGATCCAGAGCAGGCTTTGCTTCGGCAGTCCTGCAGGGTTTGATTGCCACACCATCTTTCTCCTAGAGCATTCCTCCTCCCCCAGCTAAGCTATGGTATTCTACCCACATGTTATGACTGCTTGAAGGACATAGTACAGTTTTGTACCTACCATAAATGTAGATGTCCAATAGACATGCAACTGCAGTCAGATTTTCCCTCCCTCCATACCCCTCTATGCCTAGGGTCCACTCCTATCCCTGTTAATCTTAGCTGGGGATATCTGTTATGGTGTATTTGTTTTATTGCTCAAATATTTGTTTGGAATCCTGTTTTTGTCTTCCAATTTGATTACAGCCTTCCTTGGAGGGCACCTGGCATCTGGGGCAAGAAACACTGAAGAAAATGGCGTCGGCTGATGCTTATGTACTCCAGCCGCTCTGACGTCGGAGAGAAATGCGACATCAGCCGACGTCGGACCCAGACTTTGGAATCCGGCCGACCGAGGGCTGCCTGAGGCAGGACAACCCACATGTTATGACTGCAGTTGCATGTCTATCGGACATCTACATTTATGGTAGGTACAAAACTGTATTTTTCTGCTATTCACAACATGGCAAATCAGTGCCTAAGGGCATTAGACCACATTCTACCAGGGCAGCAGCCACCTCAGCAGCCTTCCTCAGAGGAGTACCAACCAAGGATATTTTGGAGGCTGCAACTTGGACTTCAGTGCACACTTTTACTAAGCACTACCACTTACCTCTTTACTCTAAATCCAGAGCAGGTTTTGCCACTGCAGTTCTGCAGGGCCTTATAGCCACTCCTAATTCTATTTAGTCCCAGCCGCCCAATCACAGCTTTGGGATTCAACCCAAGTGTAATGACTGCAACAGTGAAACATGATGAACATAGTACAGCTGTGTACCTACCATAAATGTAGATGTTCGAGTGTATTCACTGTTGCAGTCCAGGTTACCCACCCACCATCCCCCTTTCTTTGCTGGGACTTATCTGTATTTCTCTATTCTATACAACCTATGTGGTGTATTTGCTTGTAGATGAAGGTATTGTTTATTTTAGTGCATGCTGGGGGCACCTGACATCTGGGGCAAGAAAAACTGAAGAAAATGGCATTGCGTCAGGGAAGAGGCGACAGCAACCGACGCCGGACCAGGACTTTGGAATTCAGGCCGACTGAGGGTAGTCTGCCAGCAGGATAACCCAAGTGTAATGACTGCAACAGTGAAACACTCGAAAATCTGCATTTATGGTAGGTACACAACTGTACTTTATGCTGAGGTGTACTTGGCAGGCTGTATAGTTAATATTTTCAAAAGATTGTTTTCCATTTTCCATCCTGTTGTATGTCAGAAAGATGCAGCTAGATTCCCCAAACAAAGTGTAATAAAATGCATAATCTCACTATCTGCGCATTTACTTTCAGACAAGTACATTTAGAAGACAGTTTTCCCACTCAGAGATGATGTTTAAAGGTTATGCAACCACCATAGGTATATGCAGTATAGTGGAACAGTGTGAATGTGAAAGTTTTGTTATTCTTATTGAGGGATAACTTCTCAGTTACTGTCTAGACTTGTATGTAACGGCTGATATTCAGATGGTGCATTAGGATTTTGATTTAGTTATTTCCTTTGCTGAACAGAAGTAAGTTTACTTACTGGGTTTGTCTGGTCTTCTATGATACAAACCACTTGCATGGTGCTGCGAGGTATCACATGTTCCCTCTCTCACAATTAGTCCTTTGGATGGTAACGCATTATACTTGAGTAGACACGCTGCTTATATCCAAGTTCACTCTTGCCTCCACCACTTTACCTCACAGCAGGCTATTTTACTCTTTGTAATTGCTAGGTACCTGGTTAATCCCAAGTAAGGAACCTGTTGCAGAAATAAATTGCTAGATTTGTTTTTTGTTTTTTTGTTTTCTTGTTCCTGAATGATAGTTTTACTATCATTAAATAAAATGCAATGACCCATTGTTTTCTTTTCAGCAGTTAACTTTACCATTCTGTTACCTATTTCTTTTGGCAGGGCTTCCTGGCATTTCTGTCCCTGAAGAGACTGGACAACATAACCTTTCAGGAGGAATATAATAACCTGTGTTCACAACAGCAATCTACTGCCCATGCTTAACATATTAACAAAAACTTATGACTTTTATTTCCAGATTCATGGATTTCTTCAAAAAATACTTTGAGAACAAATAACACGAAAAAAATGTAATTATTTAAAGTGAAAACCTAGTTATAGCACTCCTGTAAATATAACAGTATATGAAATTGTTCTCCATCCATGAAGCTGGAAAAGAATGTTATCTAACCAATGCTGCTGTTCCGTTACTAAGCGCTGATACTAATTTAAGTTTTAGTCTTTGTTTTCTAAAAGTGTGTATTTTTCTCTTTGGCGGATTGTAGTAGTGTGTGAAGATTGCAGTAGTGATAAATGATGTAGATTAAGCCTTCACCCCAGAAGTGTCAGAAAGTCACGAGCCCTTGATTTGGCACACGTTTGTTTTATTTACTCCTAAGGGCATGTGTGGCTAATGCTTGGGGTGGGAAATTTCCATTTCTTTTCTTTAAAACAGCTAGTAATTACTTGCGTACAGTTGAAGTTTTATTTTTTAAAAGAGAATTATATCCATTTTTTTTCAGCAGGAACAAACATTTGTTACATCTCATACATTTCAGTTTATAGAAAATAATTTTGAGTAGACTCGAACTTTCTTCAGTTTGTATTATTTTGAATGTATTTGTGAGTCCCTTAGCTGTATAAAATATGTTGGCATGAGAGAAGAGTTATATTGATCTATTCTTTTGCCTAAGTAAGTTTTACGAGGTGTAAAAGAATATGTTCATGGTTGACATAGGAAATTTAATTTGGTTGATTATATTATACATTTTTGGATTAAAATGTGAGCTATATTTCTTAGTTAGGAATTGAGCCTAAAGTGGGTGGATCTTACCAGTGTGGCATGCATATTCTCTGAGGAACATAAGATTTGGCAACGTGGAATAACATATTGCTAAACCCAGAGTAAGGGCTGCTGCAGCTCTATTTTAATTTTTATTTGTATGATTAAGCCACAAATCTATTAAGATTGCCATTAAACTACTGCACATTTCATGTAGAGCTATTATCTGGAAAGTCATCCACTGAGCTGTGCTGTCAAATGGCACACAGAACGCTTACTACATGAATTTTGGACTAAAGTACCAGTATAATGTAAGTTTAAGCTTGCTAACTACTAGTCATTGAGTGACCGAAAAATGACTGTTCACACTTCATTACTTCCAAACAGTATTTATTGCAAAACCCCGAAAGCACTGTGCATAATGTGCATTTAGTATAACCTAGCTTTCTCATCCTTTTGATTTTTTCCTTAGAATGGCAGAAGTACGCGGTCTTTCCCTAGATCCTGGGGTACTGGTGCAGAATAGGTGTGAAAATACCATTTCTAAGAAACAGGCAATGTGAAATACATTAGTGTAAAGCTGCAGCATTATGTTTTTTGTTGGGGCAAAGCATGTCATCCCCTTACATTATACATTCAACTCCAAGGTCACTGCATCTTGTTAAAAAAAAGGATTATCCCATGCAGTTTAGTGCAGTGCAGTCTAACCTGTTTCCAGCTGCCCTTAAGATGCACTGTCTTTTTTTTCCCTTTTACCCTCTTTAAGTTGCAGCTCTTACTGGAACTTTGAAGCTTATGGTCAAAGGTGGTCAAACCTATCTTGTTTTTTTTTGTATTATTGTTATTATTATTATTATTATTATTATTATTATTATTATTATTATTATTATTCTTACGTACTTCAGTTATATGCACTCAGAATTATTTGGTTCATTCTGCCTTAAACTTTTTTAAAGATAACCATTATTTTATCTTTACCCATGTGCCATAGTAGGCACTATATGCCTGTTAAGTAGATTAACCTCACATGTTCACATTCGGATTTCTACATATATTTTCTAATTCATGCATTCTTTGATCTATTCTATTTCATAATTCACTGATTTCAATCACTGTGTTGTTGTTCCTTCAGCTTTACCCAGTAAGGGGTTGCCTCACCGGTCCGCTAATTATTGGCAGTAGATTTTCATGGTGCCGAGGTGCCAGCTCGATGCCCAACCTTCAACGAAGGTACACCCATTCACGCTTGTCTTTCAAATGCCACTCTACCGCAGGGAGGACATGCAGACTTCACACAGACGGCGCTCCAGCCGAGAATCGAATGGGAGAACCTCTTGCTGTGAGGCGACAATGCTACCGCTGCACCACTGTGGCTGATTTCAAACACTGTGTATTCTATATTTTAATTATTTGCAAGATATCATGGCTGAAAATAGATTCTGTTGGCCCAGTCCATGTAGATGGGCTTAACATAAAAATTATTTTGAAAGGAAATAGTCCCTGCACCAGTTTTTAACAGGTAATGTAGCTGAGGAAGCAGTTGACCTTATGGTCAACGGCTGAAGGCTCCTGACTATTTCACTGATTTCAGCTTCTGTGGGCAATGTTTGCCAACCAGCATGCCTGGAGCTGAGAAGAAAACACAACATCATGTACACTTCCTCTATAGTCTTTTGTTAAATATGGGTAAACCTTTATAGTGAGGAAAAGAACATATTACATGGTGTCAGTCATATTTAATGCTGATGCCTTTTGTTGTATGCAGTTCTAGTAAAGCTAGATTTTGCATCAAGTGTGAGTTTTCTAATCAGAAGTAACATCATGGCTCATGTTACTGTATTTCAGCAGATAGACAGGCAAGTAGATAGAGTAAAGCAAAAGACAGAAGGGATGGTTGGACAGATAAACAGCTAACCTGATATGTGTGTATGTACTTTACTGAAAAGGAAGGGAGTATACATAACCTATGATGAAGCATTTGAGAATCATATTTAGGTGGATGTCCAGCTTCTGTACAGCAATGAATCACCACTTTTAAATTAGTAACATTTTTTTCACTTGCCTAGCAACCACTCTTTCCTTGTGTGTGCTAATAAAAGTTTACTACTATTATTTATTGCTTTGCTTACACAAATAACATCTTTCTCTGCCTTTGTATGGACATTAATGCATACAACTACAGAAGGTTTCTATAACAATACTAACACTTTGTTCTGTCTCTCTTCCCCAAATTCTTTCTCCCTTCCTTTTTTACTAACTTCTAAAGGTGGGTCAGGCATTCTTTGCTTACCAGCGGTATCGTGTAGGTGCTGACTCAGCTCTGTTCTCCCAGGACTACACAGACCCAAGTCAAGATGCTGCAGTTCCATACTCCTCATACGCAAGTGGGAATGATCTAGAATCGCCAGGGACGTATCAGCATTCACCTTCCACGGATGCATTCAGTGCTGGAACTCAAGGATATCAGACCCAGAACTACTAATCTGCTCCTGGGTGAGGCCAGCCAATCACCGAAATAAACATGTATAACAATTAAAATAATGCTAATAAATGCATCTAATGATGGGTGAGCAGAAAAATGTGATGACTTCCATGATCCTTGATGAAGGTCCTTCAGAGTCAGCTTTGTTGTTGTGAGAATTATGCTATCACCATTTATTTTTGTGCAGATTGTTTCAGTTTTCTGACACCTTACACAGAAAATTCCTCAGGGAGAAGATTCAGATCGATCTCTGAAGAAGTCTCTGATGATGCAAGCTAAATGACAAAAGAAGTAAAAAAAATGTGTGCTGTCATGATACGTCATACAATGAGAGAGATTGTCATTTCTTCTTAAGATGTTTCCATGCAGGTAAAATTCAGGATTCATCTGTCACAAAACTGACAAATATGCCCTTGATTTTTAACATGTAGGGATCCTTGTTTATCAAGTGAACACTGCTTTGCATTGCACTTTGGTCCTTATGCCTACCCACCTGACTAGTAGAATGGAACCTGAGAAGCTGCTTATATATATATATATATATATATATATATATATATATATATATATATAAAGAGACCCCTTTGCCTTCCCCCTTAAAACATAAACACTTGTGCTATTTACCATCGGTAACCCTTTCTGTAGTACTTGGTGAGTTTGTAGGTGTTGTGTTTTACAAATGCATCATTTTTAACAAAACCAGCAGGTACTTACAAGAGTGTTCATGGAATGTCAAGTCCAAGGAGTAGAAACGTCAACTTTACAAGGGTTTGCTTAATTAGGGATTCCCTAGTCACATAAAAGTACTGAAATTTAATTTATTTATTTTTATATCAGACAAAACACAACACTTTTTTAATGTTGGTGTTTGATCCAGAATCCTGCATACCAGGTGGATGTACCATCTTTATACTTTTTCACACATTTAAGTTAAATTGAGTTGATGAAGCCAACATGGTTGCATATTATTTTTAATGTAGGGTAATAAAAACATTCTCATTTTAAAGCTCAGCTCTGCTCAAGCTGGTCTGTATTTGAAAACAAGATACCCATACATAGCTTGTGTAACAAACTTGAAAAAGAGTAGAGTTGTCTTAGCTGTCATACTTCTAGTTTCTTTCTCTTGTTTTACTTTGGAGCAAACAATGAGAAGAGTAATTTGCAGCGCACCTTTAGAAGGGTGGGGTTGGAGAATAATTATGGTTTTGAAATGGGAATACCTGTCGCATAGTGTGAAACTGTTTCACTGTGTAATGTTCTCTCCTCATGGTATGACGTCAGTGATACCTTTCACTGGCAAATAATGACCATATACACACATACATGCACTGTGCTGGGCAACAGATAAACAGGATATTCAGTTACACTGAAATGTCTTTAAGGAGTAAGAAGTGTGGATAGTGCGATGGAATGCATTATGACAAATCTATACAAGTTATGTAAAAGGCAGGTACTGAGCCTTCACTGTCTGTCCATATTGGTTACTCTGCTGCTTATACATTCATTGATCAGTTCTGTATTTAGGATGGTATAATTAATGTTCTTTAATCTTCTTTCTTGCTGTGCCTCATTTTAACTTGTGGCACTTTTGCACACAGCTCAGGCACATAAGATTGAGCAGAGGGTGCAGGCTTCAAGTAAGCAGTAATTCATAGTAGGAGTATGTATGTTGTATACTATTTCTTTCAGCAAATCATCACAAGGTGTTAGAAGGCTGGTGTTACAAACTACATGAGAAGCAGACAGCAGATGCAGCTCACAGCACTTGTCCTGAATTGTATTGTTGCAATTGTAAAATAGGAAAATAATTTAAAAAATAAATATTTGTTACAAACAATGCTGAATGTACTGCCTTTGCACATGTTAAGAATTTTACTTATTTGTAGAAATGCTAACTAACCATCAGTTTTGATTTTTTGACCACCTACACTGATCTCTGTTTCCATCGTAGGTTCATAGGTAGGTACTAGGCTATCAGCCCTGGGGCCTATATAAGCCTAGCCAAAAAGGTTCCCTGGCTTTCGCCACCCAAGAAAATTATTTTCCTGTGCCCCTGTCAAGCAGTGCCGTAGACGTGATCCCCGGGGTGAATTTTATATTTCCCATCCAGTCATCAAAGTTTTTCTTAAAGCGGGACAATGATGAGCTTTGCTTGACATGAATGGGTAGTTTGTTCCAGAGTATGGGAAGTCTCTGGGACAGGAATCTATCCCTCCAGCATGTTCTGTTTAGTGTAGTGACAAGGTTTAGGTCCCTGGAGCATTTGGTTCAGAGAGATTGGGATAAATATACATCTTCAATCAGTAAAGCTCTTTCCAGTGGTGAGAATCAAACCTTGCACCTTGTGGTTGAAAGGCATACATTTTACCCACTGTGCCAATTCGCCTTTCAGCTCCTTCAGATGACCTCTTTCCTCCTTACCTGTCTCACAGTATCTGACATTTGCACAGGTGAGTCCCTGTCCTGGGCAATTTCAAAAAGAAAAATTCATGTTATGACTCAGCTCTTACTGGCACTTGACTGGTATTTTTGAATGCAGTCTAACTTTTTTGAAGCACAAGCAGACATTGGAGCTGGTTTATACACGTCTACTTCTGCACACACCTGCAAAACTTCTTATGTGACCTGACACCCCCCATGCTTTTGATATAAGTGGGCTTTCTAATTATTCCACCATTATCACTGGATGATCCAAGTGTCAGTGCAAGGGTGTGTAACCCCTCCTTCTTTTGAACATCAAAACATTCTGAGGTTTCTCTAAATGCACATATGCACACATGCAGATAAACAGGTACACACTTTTTCTTGTCACTTTGCCCCTTTTTTCAAAATTTCTAGGTCTTCAGCCGACTATTCACTACATGATTCCCACCTCTGCCTCAAACCCATTAAAAAGAGGTACCTTTATTCCACTTGGTAGGTAAAACTAACCTTCCATTTGCCAACATTTTGCTATCCAGTCTGTTGACTTTGGCAGAATCATTGACAGTCGTTTGACTTCCAGGTAAATGTTGATATCCTTCTATTCCAATGTTGCAGTATTCTTAGTGAGGGATTCCCCACCTCAGGCAACCTGAAAGTCGACTCCTATACAAAAGCTTAAGCCTGGTTGCTGTAGGTGTGTGGGACGTCACACATAGGGCCATATGGGATGTCACACATAGGGCCATAAACCAGGGACTTTAAATGTGACGTCTGCATGCACAGACCTCAGAACTTTTCAGCCACAGATGATGTCACATTGATCGCTTCGCTCCTACACTTGACTTCTAAAAAGCTAAGTACTCCATTGGGGAAAGTTTCCATTTCTTTGCTTGATCTTAATTAGCTGTAGTTATCATTAGCTGATGTCAGCTAAGAAGAGCAAATGCCATTGCGGGTGTCAAATACAGCATAAAGATACGCACAACCAGTGCATCTTTTGTCTAGGGAGGGAACATGACCATACTGCCTGTTTCATTTGCCAGTCTTTTGTTCCAAAGAGACTTTGTAGCCATCTGGCCGCACTCAACTTATATTTAGAGAACAAACGTCTCAAAAAGCTTGTGCTCAGGATGGATCCCGAATTTGCCATTCCGAGTGAACCACCAGTGAAAAGGCCAAAGTTTCTAGGCCTACCTCTGATGCCTGTCTGCCTTCAGATGTCCCGCCAGCTTCCGATCTAGGGGTTGAGGGATGTCCGATTGAACCGTCAACTTCGATGGTTCCCATTGAGGAAGCCGCTTCAGAAGTAATGACCTGTGTGTCCTCGGATACAGCTCAAATGTTGGTCCCTACCAATGTCGAGGGAGAACCAGAAACAGTTGGATGACCAACCGAGATGCCATTACCTGAAGCCCAGGCCCTCCCCCAGAACCCAGGCCTTCTCCCAGACCTACGCCTTCTAAGCAAAAACAAAAAAACAAACACCTGACTCCTATTCCAGGAGTCGTCCCAGACTGACAATCATTTACTAATTCCTTAATGCAGGCATTTACGGCACATTTTAAGTTGTATTTGTTGTTTTATGGCACTTAGGCTCACAACCTCTTCTCCCTGCCCTGTTCCATTGCTTAGTCCTAGGCCTGCCTCTGCCACTTCTCTCTCCTTGCCTACTTCCCAAGAAGGAGAGGAAGATTTAGAACCTTACTACTCATCTTCTGATGAGTTTATTTCTTATGCCTCACAAATTGCCTCTCTGGAATACTATTCCCCAGATGAGGAGTCTATTGAAGGGGAATCCCCACCAGATGATATTACTTTTGGGGAAACAATAACAAAGATGAAAGAATACTTCAGATGGGACACTACCCAAATGACATGTCACCCAGAGGGGGTATTTTGAACTCCATCAAGTGGAATCACCCTCCATATGAGCCATCCCACCTGTCTTACCTGCCTATCTGGATGCGTTCACCTCTGCATCCAAGAATCCAGACTCACAGCCACCTGCTCCTAAGAGACCGGACAGGTTCTATAAAGTGACTGATGACCAAAAATTCTTAGTTAAGCCTCCCCTGCCAGACCATGCAGTTATTGCAGTCTCACCTGATAAGCAATCCAGACTGATTCCTTCAGCATCTCTTCTGCCCACTGATAAGGATAGCAAAAGCATGGACAGGATTGGGGAAAAAAGTGTGCACCTCCTCCACCCTGGCCTTCCGAGCTATCAGTTACCAGATACACATGGTAAAATATGCCCTGGACTTATTTTCGCACACCTCCAATCTCTTGGCTGCCACCCCTGACTGCCTACCAAATCTGACGTAGCATCTAAACTGTCACTGGCTTCTCAGGTAGCCAGACATTCCATTAGGTGCAGTTATGATGCCGCAGAGGCCTCTGTGAGGTCTGCAGCTTCGGGTTCAGTTCTCCACTTTCTCTTGGCTTTGCCTACAACCACTCCCTGAGGATTTCAAATCTAAAATTATGGATGCCCCATTAGAGCATAACCTTTTGTTTGGCAAACAATCTGCAGAACTTTTTAAAAATCTGCAGGAGAAAAGTAAGGCACTTCAGGACAGCAAACATTTGCTTGTGTCTGCTATTCATAAGTATTACAGGAATTATCCTGCAAAAACGTCTTTTGTCAGGAGAACTCCGTCCGGCACTCCCTGCTCTACCAGGCATAGGAGAGGAACCAGGTGGCAAACTTGCTCCAGATCTGCTCCCTCTCAACCTACTACAAGACGACCTTTTCAGGATAGAAGTGCACCTAACAATGCGTGACTGTCTTGCTCATCTACCTTTGTCAGCCTACCCCCCTGCCTCCCCTTTTGGAAACAAATCACATCAGACCAATGGGTACTGGCTGTCATTCAAAATGGATACTTCCTTTCTTGGAAGGAAAAACCCATCCCAGGGTCCATCCCCTTTCCATCCAAAAATCAAATTCACCTCTTTCCTCTCATTCTACTAGACCTCCAGAAATTAGGAACAATAGAACCTGTCCCTTCAGGGCAGGAAGGAAGAGGATTTTACTCAACTCTTTCTGGTCCCCAAAAAAGATGGGCCTTTGAGACCAGTACTAGATCTATCATTTCCAATTCCTAAAGGTACCATCTTTCAGAACGCTATGCCTTTAAACAATTCTCCGTTTATTACCAGTCCAGGTCTACATGGCCACACTAGATCTAAAGGATGCTTATCTCCATATTCCCATAAAACCCTCCAACCGAAAAGTCTTACGTTTTATTGGACCCTGCTCTCATTTTCAGTTTACAGCCTTGCCCTTTGGTTTGTCTGCTACACCCAGGGTCTTCACAAAATGCCTAGCCTCAGCCTTTGCCTACTGCAGGATGAAAGGTGTCCAAATCTATCCATACCTAGATGACATTCTGCTTCTAGCAGAAACAGAAGACCTCCTCCAATCTCATCTCAGGTTCACCACCTCCCTTCTACAAAATCTGGGTTTCACCCTCAACTTAAACAAATCTTACTTACTCCTACAGCAAGACAAAATCTTTCTGGGCTGCAGGATCAGGACAGACCTGATGCAGGTTTTCCTTCCCCAGGACAAAGTCCTGTCCCTCTCCAGTCAATTCCAAAGCCTTTTACTAGCTCTCAAGATATCTGCAAGACAATTCCTGCAACTCCTGGGGCTGATGGCAGCCAACATCCCTATGCTTCCCCTAGCAAGAATGCACATGCGGAAGTTCCAGTGGTACCTGAAAAGCATGTGATCACAACACCAACACTCCCTAGAACAACTAATTCCCATTCTGCCCTGCCTCAAAACAGAACTAAGGTGGTGGATTCAACACATCCTTCGCAACCTGGGACTACCACTTCAAATCCCCTCCCCAACCCAACTTATGCATACAGATGCATCAGACCTAGGGTGGGGAGCCATCTGCAAAGGTTTCAGGGTACAGGATGCATGGAATCCTACCCTTCAAAAGAAGCATATCCATGTGAGAGAAATGACTGCAGTTCTTCTGGCCCTGGAGGCTTTTCTTCCAATTCTCCAACCGGGCCCCCTTCAAATATTCACAGACAATACCACAGTAATGTGGTATCTCAACAAACAAGGAGAGACCAGAGCTTACCTCCTTTGCAGGATAAATTTGGGACCTCGCCTCCAGGCACAACATGACCTTGTAGGCCTCATACATCCCCTCTCAGGACAACAAAGAAGCTGATATTCTCAGCAGAACATCCTCTCTACATCACGAGTGGTTGTTGAACAGGGAGACCTTTGTAGACATTGTCCACCGATGGAGCACACCTCAAGTGGATCTGTTCCCCCCCCCCCCCCCAGAACAGATAATTGAGCAAATTCTGCATCAGGGATCACTCTCCACTTGCCTGGAGTATGGCTGCCTTCAGCATTCCATGGAAGGGACTGTTTCTATATGCTTTTCCACTGATCCAAAAGGTCCTACTGAAAGTCAGGAAGGAGAAAACAAAGTCTTGCTGGTGACCCTTTACTGGCCAAGCCAACACTGGTTCCCCCTACTACTCTCATTATCCAAAGGCCATCACCACAAGTTACCCCACAAGGTGGACCTACTCACACAACAAAAGGGAACTTTAATTCACTCTCACCAACAGATGTTAGGCCTAACAGTCTGGGTGATAAACATCTAATCCCTTTCAGACACCACTACTCAGCCATCCCTAAGTCCTTGCTTATGTGTGTGAACTCATTAAGGATGGCCTTTCCTACTGTTCTGTGAAAGTCCACCTTTCAGCTTGCCTGCCTGTAGATCCACCTTTTCTATCCAGGCTGGATGTAAAACTTTTCCTGAGAGGGGTCTTACACATCAGACCACCTAGAAAACTCATCCCACCACACTGAGACCTCACCTTTCTGGAAAAACTAACACTGGTCCCATTTGAGCCAGCTAGCACTGCTACTTTACAAATGTGTACATGGAAGACTGTACTGCTGGTGGCCGTTACTTCCACTAGGAGAGTGTCAGAGTTACAGGCCCTTATGGCCTGCCCTCCTACACTACCTTTTACAAGGATAGGGTGACCCTATGCACTAACTTTTCCTTCATGACTAAAGTGATCAGCGAACTGTCCTTAAATCAATCCATTCACCTTCCTAGCTTCTTCCCCTCTCCAACTAACAACAGTGAGAGGATTCTCCATTCCCTGGATATACACAGACAACTTAGATTCTACCTAGACAAAACTAAGTCCTTCAAAAAATGTAACCAAGTATTTGTCTCCTTCCATCCCAGGGCTCTGGGCAAACTATTCATGTTGGATCAGAAAATCCATTTCCTTCTGCTACTCACACCATGGCAAGCACATACTCCAAGGGGTAAGAGCTCACTCCACCAGAGACATGGCTACTTCTAAAGCCTTCCTCAAAGGGATGGGCACAACATCCATTCTGGAAGCAGCCACCTGGTCCACAATTCACACTTTCACCAAACACTACAAATTGGACCACGTCTCCAGAGCCAGGGCAGGCTTTGCTAGAGCAATCTTGCAGAGATTTCTAGAATATTCCACTTCTACCTCCACCCTCACCTCTATTTAAGCTGTGGCACTCTCCCACACTAAGAATACTGCAACATAGGAATAGAAGGACATAGAATAGTTGTGTAAAATCTTACCATAACCATAGATGTCCTTGTCTTCCATGTTGCAGTATTCCTTCCCTCCCTCCAACTCCCTGTATTTTGTTTGAACCATGGACATAACTCTTAGGCACTAGGAAGCTGTACCCCTCACCAAGAGCATACTAGCCAGCATATGACACTTGACACTTCTGGCTGACATCACGTGTTACTCTTTTTGGGACTGTCTGACTGGCCTTCAAGTTCTGAGGTCTGTGCGTGCAGATGTCACATTTAGGGTCCCTGGTTTATGGCCCTATTTGTGACATCCCATGCACCTACAGCAACCAGGCTTAAGCTTTTGTATAGGAGCCGACGTTCGGGTCACCTGAGATGGAGAATTCCTCACTAAGAATACTACAACATGGAAGAGAAGGACAGTTATGGTTATGGTATGATTTTACACAACTATTCTTTTCCCACTGTAACTATGCATAATCAGAGCTGTCTGGGAAATAAGTCGTTATGAAAGAGGCAAATAATGTGGGCAGAAAGTAACACTGATTTTAGCTTATTACACAGGTCTACATTGATGTTTCATATTCTAGTGATGCCCTGAAACTTCACTTCCACAAGTCTCCAGAAGAAGGGTAAGTAAATTTAATGTGTTAAATGTTATATATCAACAACTGAATTTAGCTCCCGTACTTTACTGACCTTGTACTTTACTGACCTTGTGCTGTGGTAGCGTTCTCACCTCACAGTAAGACAGATGTCCTGTTCGATTCTCATTAAGAGCGTCCTCTCTGTGTGGAGATATGCGTGAATGGGCGTACCTTCACGGAAGGTTGTGCGTCAGAACTGGCAACTCAGCACGTAAAAATCTACTGCCAATCATTAGCGAACCGGAGTTCCGCTGTGGCGACCCCTAACCGAGAAAAGCCAAAAGACACAACAACAACTTTACTAACCTTCAGTTCCCTAAATTCACAGCAGTTCACAGACTGGGATTATTGACTTCATTTTTGTCAGATTTGGAGTTAATTTCATAAGTGGCATGGGTTTGATGAAGTCCCCCGGAATACCCACTTATTGCATATAAGTGCCAGTGTAATTTCCACTGAAATTGGAAGTCACATTCAGGGCATTGCTGTGTCAGGGAAGTGAGTGCTGACAATTCAATGCCACTTTCTTTGCAATGAATACTTGGGTAATCTTTTTAACTACACACTGCTGTTATATACTGCCAAAACAATCCAAGACTGTGACTCCCCTTATTATTTCAAAATCAGTACATGGAATTCCCATGTACTTGAAGGTATACATTTACAGTGTGTGAGAGTTGGTTTATGAAGGTGGAAACAAGACTCTTTCAGATGATTTTCATCCCCACCAACACTTACAGATCTTAAGGCATCCTATGCCCAGTTAATATATATTGAGTGCACACTTTGTAGTGTTATCCTCAGTTTATGCCAAATTGCATTCATTTTTAAGTCTGGGGAAAGCAATACTTGTACTTGGTGATCCCTTTTGTACCTTATTTTATGTAATGGAAGTACATTAAACCATAGGATGAAATAAGTATCAGCCATTGTTAGACTGTATGCTAGGTGGTGCTACTTGCTAAAAACAGATTCTGTTACTGTTTTGCAGCATTATAGCCTTTGTGTTTCAGGTGACCACTTAACCTGTATTTATTGTGGCAACTATGGTCAGAGGTTCCCATTTCATGCATCAACATTTGTCTGACTCTTCTGCTTTCTTGTCATTGTCAGACTTTCCAAAATACTAATTGGAGAATTCTGTTCATCAAGAGCTCATTTCTACAACTGTGTAGATATGAGTTGTATTTACTGGTTGTCCAAAAATCATCTATACAGCTGCAGAGACATATTGCACCTGAAAAACTGAAACCGCATGGGTTTCTATATTAGTATATGGGAAATGCCATTTTTGTTCTTGGCTGAGTAAGCCTGCCTGCAACATTTCTCAAGCTAGTAAGAACAATATTTGGAGTCTTGCAACATTTTATTGGATGTGTTTTGCACTAGAAGTAATGCAAATAAATGTTTGGATGCAGTATGAATTTAGGCAGATTTTTCTTCTTCTTACAAATTCTGCCACTGTAGGTCTAGGAGTGGGCAGTGTACATTTGTCACATTAGGTTGTTTTGCACTGATTTTGTGATTTCTTCCTTCATTTATAGAACATTTATGTTACCCTAGAGCTTTATTATGTTTAGGTAATTTCCCTTTCACAGTAAATGCAGAAAAGGTTCAGGTTCATTGCATATGTAGGTCCAACTACAGTTGCAACTTAAGAGAAGAGTGTCCAGCAATTTCACCATAAATTCATCAGTATGAGAAAGTTTTGTGTGATCCTGTGATTGTAGAAGCCTTTAATTGAGTTCTGTATTTTCCCTAATTCCTAAAAGAGTAGTGTGCTATTCCATATGATGGAGGTCTCTGTCTGAAGTTGTGGGAGGAAGGCTGAAGAAGGGGAATTAAGTCCGCTTAAGTCATGATGAAGCCTGCACTGCATCCAGCTGCACTTTATCTGGACAGTGGAGCGACAGAGAATAGATGGCATAATATGATTATCATCAACTCTTGCTTTAAATTATCATGTCACTCTAAGTTCTCGACACCTGCATATTGTACTAGACAGTTGAAGGCAACTGGGCAAGGCTTTCATATCAGGAACCAATCATTCCAACTTGTACTTTTCTTCTGGTCCTATCAGAGATTTTTTATAACACCATTATTAACCTACCACAGATTTTTTTTTAAAACATCTGGTCCTATCAGAGATTTTTTATAACACCATTATTAACCTACCATATATATATTTTTTTTAAACAAAACTATCTGCTGTATCTAGTTGTCTGCCTTCTCTCTTATTTGTCCTACATGGTAATCCTGTTTGTAGCAAACACATTTAATTGTCTTTGCTAGCTGTAGCAGTCACTGGGCTACAAAATGCATACATTCCTTTCATAGGGGTTGTTACTGGGCTCTGGAAGGCACCATTATATTGCAGTACAGTACAGTGAGAGCCATTGTTGTTTGTATAATGCCCCCCTTGATGCAGTGTCACAAGACAGTAGGTGGTCCAAAAGCAAACACTACAGAAAAATTGTGACTGCTAGCCCTGCAGTTTAGTTAATAAGAAACATTATGATGGATATCTGTGCAGTAATGGGTATGACTCGGTTAATCCCAACAGCTAAAAACAGAAATATCCAGCCAAACCATTTCTGAAATGGGAATGTTGATGTAAGTAATACTCTCATGACATTATGAAGCCTGCTTTTCCTTTTATAATGCGTAGTTCACAACTGACATTTAGGGGATTCACTATTTCTTATGGCAACTGTTTAATTATAACATGACTGGCCAGCTACAAGGTTTACTTGGCTTTGCACATACGATGGGTTTTCTTTTAGTGCCTCTCAGTTTTTATGGCACATAATGTCTAAAGCATTATATTATTGGTTAGTGGCTGTAATGTATAGTTCTGCATTGTTTCACTTTGCAGAATAAAACTATTCATGTCATCTGTTTCTAAAATATACCATCATTTATTTAGTTATAACTGCAGCCCCCCTTTTCAGTCACAGCCTACTTACAAATAATACAATGCACCATGTACAACTAAACATAAAAAAATGTGCAATTAGCTGAAATGTCAGCATAGGAAGATTGACAGAACTGTCAATTTATTCTGTTTAAGACACGCACACTACAGGGAATGTTTCAATGCAGATAAAAACATTCAATAAGGCAGACATTTGGGATATGTAACTATTGCATATACATTTTACTTGCTGCTGGAAATGTACTTTAACCTGGTTAGTGAAGGAATTAAGGGTGTGAAGTTAACAAATGGTGTATGGGAGTGAGCTCCAGATAGACTGGTTTATATAGGCTAGTGTTACTTCTCAGGTGGTTGAAATTACTTGCATTTTCCTGATCCTTTTAGGATTAGTAGAAGATAAGATGGAACAGAGAACTAAGAAATAAGACCCAAACCAAGATGTAATTATAAAACAGAAATGGCAAAGTATCTGCAGATGATGGTAACAGTTGCATCACAGCACAGAGTAATGTACCAACTCCATTCTGAGCTGCTTAGGACCATTTCAGAATGGCAGTTTCCATTAAATTCCACTAGCAGGGGAACAAACCTGCTGATAAAAAAATTGCTGTTTACAAAGAAATCGATCCATCCATCTATAACCCACTTTTTCTCATTTTTGTACATGGGGTTGGAGTGTCACATCAATAGTGACTCTTACTAGAGCAAATATTTACATCTGTCAGAATCTCCAGGAATGTTGGGTTTAACAACCGACCCTTGACATCAAATGCTTTCAGCACTTTAGTTTAATAGTGAAGAATACATTTCTGTGCTTTTGATAGTATAATACACAAGTGGAACCAGAGCGGAAAGGCAGCCTAAAATTACAAAGTCTATTAATCAGCCATCAACGTAATGGTAAAAAATCCTTCTTTATTCCACAAGTAAAAAGAGAACGAAATGAGCGCTTTCGCGTATGTACCATACGCTTCATCAGATTTCATTATTTGCAGAAACAGCTCAGTTTAAATAGCTATGTCTTACATCCAATTAAGATAATTGCCTTATTAATTGATGAAACCTCAAACTTTTTAAAGGCATAGCTAACTTCTCAAACAATGTTGGATATATATACTTCATTTAATATAACATATCACAATATAGCTTGATTCTATGGCATCCTAAACATTCCTGAGCTAATTCCAAAATATATAACAAAATCTAAATATAAATACCCAAATTTAAAATAATGAAAGTATATAAATGTAATTAATTTCTTATGTAAATAAGCAAACCAATTTAGTTAAAAAGAATAACAGACAAATTCATGCTTATGCCCTTAAGCTGCAAGTCGGACTGAAATCAATACATAATATATTACCCATCTTATGAAATAAAGTGCTATGTGCT
Organism: Protopterus annectens; assembly: GCF_019279795.1. Taxonomy (NCBI): domain Eukaryota; kingdom Metazoa; phylum Chordata; order Ceratodontiformes; family Protopteridae; genus Protopterus; species Protopterus annectens. The sequence continues at coordinate 1,361,955,948 of NC_056725.1, forward strand.
CAAAACTTATTAAACTACATACAAATGTGTGTGTATATAAATATAAATAAATAAAACTGTATAAATATATAAATATGAATATATAACAATATTAATGAATATAAAATAATTAATATATGTGTAGGGAATATATAAAATACAAGTGTGTGATCTCTGTAAAATCTAAGAGGAAGATATATAAAATATATGACAAACAATGTATTATTTACGATTCCTTAATACTGGTTTCAGAGGAACATGTTGATTTAAACCTGGTGGGTGGTGTGCCCTCATTTTTAATATCCATTGTAGTTCCTTTTGTTCTAATATATTGACCACATCACCCCCATTATTATCATTCTCAATAATTTGTAAAACCCTAAATTTGAAGCTGTGTTTCTCATATTGAGTTATATGTTTCGCCAATGCATTTGCTTCATTGTTCCTCTTTATATCATATACATGATTATATATTCTCTTCTTGAACTCTCTTTTAGTAAGCCCTATATAGAATGCCAAACAATGTTCACAAGTGGCTAAATAAATGACATTGCAGGTATCACATGATGCATAGAATCTGGGTTTAAACACATAATTCAGAACAGGATGTATATACGTTTGTACTTCTGTGATGTATCTACACATATTGCAATGTTTACATGCAAAAGTGCCCAAATTCATATTGGGCTCTATGTCCATTGTCACCTTCTTCTTATATGTTTTACACAATAATCTCTTCAGATTCTTATTATTCCTATAGGTGAATCTGGGGGTTTCACCTACCAATTTTAAAGTTCTATCATCTACTGTCAGCACCTGCCAATGGTCACTTATGATCTTTTTAATCCTCTTATTATCATTGGTATATGTAGTAACAAAGTGAACTTTTTCTTGATATCTTAAACAAGATTTCTTACTGTGACTCCAATGACTTCTTCCTACTTGCATTATATCTGAGTTATCTATTGTTCTAATCACCTGCTTTCTTATTCCTTTAACCAATGTCTTATTGTAACCCCTCTGTAGAAATAATTCTTCCAACCTGTCTGCTTGAATTCCAAAATCTAAATGTTCTTTACATATCCTATTCAGTCTAGTGAATTGACTTTTCACTATACCACTAAAGACATATCTCGGATGCATACTATCGAAGCTAAGTAATGCATTCTTCCAACATTTTTTTCTATACAAACTAGATGCAATTCTCCCATTACTAATTTTTAGATTTAAATCTAAAAAATTCACTTCAGTATAAGATGCCTCCATCGTAAACCTTAAGAAACTAGATGTACTTTCTAGGTGTTTCAAAAAGTTTTCAAATTGTTCTACTGTGCCTTCCCAAATTATTAGAATATCATCCACAAATCTTGAATATAATATGACTTTCTTGTATAAGTCATTATTAAATAAATGTTCTCTTTCCCACCAATTAACCACCAAATTTGCATATGTATTAGCGCAGGGTGTGCCCATGGCAACACCCCACTTCTGTAAATACATTTGCTCTAAAAAAGAAAAAAACATTATTAGAGAACTAAATCAAGTAATTGACAAATTAATATGATCTTATTACAGCTTATTTCAGGATATAACTGAAGTAATTCTCTAATAGATTGTATACCCTGATCATTGGGGATACATGTAAATAAGCTTTGTATATCTAGTGTAACTAGTAAATGTGTCCCTTGTTTCAGTTCTACATCAATATGATCAAGTATTTCTAACAATTGGTAGCTATCCTTTAAAATTGTAGGAATCTGATTCATAATGGGTCTTAAATTCTTTTCAAGATAAATAGAGATGTTTTGTGTGGCCCATCCTTCACCATCTACAATAGGTCTGATGGGAGGTGGGAGTATATCCTTATGCATTTTGGGCAAGGCCTTGATGTTCGGTATCCGAGGGGATTCCACAGTAAAAAAATCATACAATTCTTTATTAATTTGATAACACATTAACATGTCATACAACTCTTCCTTAATCCTGTTAATGATTCCAGAGAAATGTATGTCAGAGATCTTAGCATATGTATCTGAATCATTCAACATTATGAGCATTAATTAATTATATTCTTCAGTACTAAATATCACTAGACCTCCCCCTTTATCAGCAGGCCTGATAATTATAGAGGGCTCATTAATTAATTTCTGCAGAGATAACCTTTCACTTGTGTTCATATTAAAAAATAAACATTTTCTAGTACCCTTATAGAAATACTTATAAAAACTATTTTCACAGAGTTTAATAAAACATTCTATATGTGTTGGTAGGGGCGGACAATAAATACTTTTTTTCCTACAACATACAATTTCATTCTCATTATCTAAAATGCATTTCTTTTTGTCATAAAACATTAATTTCAGTGCTAACTTCCGACCAAAGGTTCTTAAATCAACTAAAATGTCTTGTAAATTACTAGCTTGTGAGGGAATAAATGACAAGCCTCTATTAAGGAGGCTAACTTCAGAGTCAGACAATGCATAGCTGGATAAATTAAAAAATAAAGATGAACTATTTACTGTCTTTGGCGTCGCCTCTGCTGGCTGTTCTCCTCTGAGAACTTCCGTTTGCGTTTGTCCCAGCTTCTGGATCTCTCTCTGGGTACTGTCGGTTTCTGTATGGAATATGGTAAAAAAAGGGGGGCGATTGCATTACTCTTTGGTATTGCTCCATTGTTTGAAAAACTGGTTTGCTGATTGACCTTATCCGCCTCTTGGTTGGGCAACGGAGTAGAGGCAGATACATGCACCGCTGGATCCATCGTGTCTGGCGGAGTAATGAAGGCACTATCTGAAGTTCTGGTACAGGAATTGTTGACCAAAGTAGTATTATGCAGTTCTCGTTCCTTGCCCATAAGCGTGGTGTCTAGAGGATTCAGCACTCTCTCACTGTTTTTTGTTGTGACATCCTGGTTCACGTTGCGTGGCCAAATGAATACATGACCTTCTGCAAAATCGCGATGGTCACGCTGCAGTTTCCGCTGTTTAATCAACTGTAATTTATTGCTATATGATTCAATTTGTGTGTAAAGATCTTCTAATCTTCTTATACATGGTTCAATATTAAAGGAATGGCGTATCTCTTGATTTAATTTATTGGCATTAGCTAATAATTCTTGTTCAAGCAGCATGAAGTGATCTATAATTAATTGCATGTATTTACGGCTGGTGTCAAGATTAATTTCTTGCCATTTCCTTAATAGTTCAGGTTGGCTGTCGCCGTAAGTTGGCATGCACAAAACTCTCATGCCTCTCGGTATTACATTAAAATGTAACGAGGCTTCTAAATGTTTACGCTGCCAATTGTATCTCTGTATTTTATACAAATCATTCTCTAACTGTTTAAAGAGAGTGTTAAAATGTTCAATATTAGTAATGCCTTGCTCATTATTACTTACTGAAGGTGTAGCAAAATCCAGACTCAATAAAGGGTTTTGTCCATTTCTAGTTATGTTGGACCATCTATCAACAGTTCCCCTCGATTCCGGATTATAATCCAATTCAATGGATGGATGAGCCATTCCATGTGGTGACACAGTTAAGAAAATAAAGCACCAAAAAAAAAAAAAAAAAGGGTCAATGAAACTGTTCACCTCAGCCTGGAACACTTGTCAAAGTCCACGAAAATTATAGTATAATACACAAGTGGAACCAGAGCGGAAAGGCAGCCTAAAATTACAAAGTCCATTAATCAGCCATCAATGTAATGGTAAAAAATCCTTCTTTATTCCACAAGTAAAAAGAAAACGAAATGAGCGCTTTCGCGTATGTACCATACGCTTCATCAGATTTCATTATTTGCAGAAACAGCTCAGTTTAAATAGCTATGTCTTACATCCAATTAAGATAATTGCCTTATTAATTGATGAAACCTCAAACTTTTTAAAGGCATAGCTAACTTCTCAAACAATGTTGGATATATATACTTCATTTAATATAACATATCACAATATAGCTTGATTCTATGGCATCCTAAACATTCCTGAGCTAATTCCAAAATATATAACAAAATCTAAATATAAATACCCAAATTTAAAATAATGAAAGTATATAAATGTAATTCATTTCTTATGTAAATAAGCAAACCAATTTCTGTGCTTTTGAGATTGATCAAATAACTTGATGTTGCCAACTGCTATCTTGAGAACATGCTTCTTTTTTTAAGCACACCATGAGTCCTTATCCATACCCCTTCATTAGAGGCAAACTAGACCTTTTTGATCAGTAACACAGTCTTGCACATTGCCCTGCATTTGCCCCTTGGTCAATGCTGCTGCCCTCATGATAACTGGCTTTTACTGTCAGTAGGTCTTGCTTATGTGTAACACCTCTTTTCATAGGTGCCCAGTAATGTGATATTGACCAAGTCATTGCTGGGTGGAAGAGTGTATGTAGTTGCTTTTTCTCTTCCACTTCAGTTGAAACTGAGCATACTAAGGCAGGCAGTTACTGTGTGACTCCATGTTCATGCCAGGTATTGGTGCAAGATGGACATCTCTTCTTTCTGAGTCCATTTGTTGTAACAAATGAGTCTTCACAGATAAGGAGAGTTGTTATTGGACACCAAGACCTTCTCATCCATGTATGCCAATATGAGTCTGTTCCCAGAGCTTGGTCACCGGCTTAGCATCCATGTTCTCCACTTCTAGTGCTAAAAGGAAACTCTGGAAAGTTTCTTTTCTTCTAATATCTTGCTCTGTTAATGTGCTACCCCCAAGAGCAGCCACTTAAAAAAGACACCATCTCATTACACAGTTTACCAGGGTATCTTAAGAAATGTCTTTCATTTGAGTTCTTACTATTATAGTTGTTTTGATTTCTTTACTTTTATTGATTATTCGCCCATAAATACTAAATTGTGACATCAATCATTTCTTCACTTCCTATGTTTTTGCAGTATGTAGGTATGTCAGTAAATCTGGATGTCTTTGGTTGGAACCTCCCCTATTTAACAGTTAAAACATTTGTAACACCTACTAAAATAATGCTGAAAAGATTACAGGAGATGATGAGTATGATATCTGCACATATATACATGAACATCATGAGTATGATATTGTGAACAGGAAGAGTATGATACATCACATATGTACATGAACATGATATGCACACATATGTACATGAACATGATGAGTATGATATGCGCACATATGTACATGAACAGGAATAGTATGATGTATGCACATATGTACATGAACATGATGAGTATGATATGAACAGGAAGAGTATGATATGCCCACATATGTACATGAACAGTGTATCATGAACAGGAAGAGTATGATATGCGCACATATTCACATGAATATGAGTATGATATGCACACATATGTACATGAACAGTGTATCATGAACAGGAAGAGTATGATATGCTCACATATTTACATGAATATGAGTATGATATGCACACATACATACATGAACAGGAAGAGTATGATATGCGCACATATGTACATGAACATGATGAGTATATTATGAACAGGAAGAGTATGTTATGCGCACATATGTACATGAACAGGAAAAGTATGATACTCGCACATATCCACATGAACATGATGAGTATGATATCATGAACAGGAAGAATATATGTGTACATATGTACATGAACATGCCTTCACAAACTGTCCTAGTCTTACTGCATATCATGTAAATGTTGCCCAGTACAGTGTGACCATGAACCAAAAATAGTAATAATGCGTCAACCTACAGTATATATTATATAAATGTTTAAATTGTAAATCTGTATTTCATCATATTTTATTGTTAAAGATAATAAATTTTATGAGTTGTAAAAATGTTTATGCATTATACAGTATGGTGTGGTGTTTTGTACTTATAGTAACCTTTTCTGGGTAGATATGCTGTGTCAACAGAAAATATGAATTCTTTAGATTAAAGGTTAGATTATGCTCAGTGTAAATTTTTATGACTATTGTACAAACATATAAACCTGATTTAAATGTTGCTATCAGCAGAGTGGCATCTTCTTTGGAGCAGAGGTGCTTGGGCATTGTAGTGTAGAAATCTGAATACCTTTGATATCAGGTGTGATATGTGAGCAGTTTAAGAAGCAACTGGTTGGTATAACTGAAGGACCCTAAACATTTTCTAGTAAGTATTTATTAAATAAATGACTGTCTGTCTTAGTCTTTATTATTAATATGTTTATTTGAATTTGCCATTGTTATCAGAATAGTTAAAAGGGCATACACTTACATGACTGGACTTGTCATTTTAACAAAGACCCTGGTCTCATCTAAGCAACAGAAGAAAGGATATTTCCATAGTGCATTTTGTAAATAGCTTAACTTTTAGCTGCCACAACAAAGAGGTGCTTCAGCAAAGAACATAAAAACAAGACAAAATATGAGTGGTCTCTGAAAACTGTAATTAAATGTTGCACATTTGCAAATGATTTGCCAGCCTGTTTTCTGCTTCAGAAATAACCTGAACTTTTAAAAAAGCATAAAATAAGTGTAGTAAGTGTTTATCTTTCTTCATTTCAATATTCTTGGCTATTTCTGTGGAATACTCCGGGTCAAAATGTAAATTATGATTCCTTTCATCCCATGTTCTCATCAGCTTAAATGATTTCTATCTTCCTCTTTATACTGCAAATTTTTCTTCAGATTGACATGTACAAAATCAAGATTATGACAAATATGGAGATATTTATGTTCATATATGGGGGAATGGCTTTGCTATGTCTGGATACTACAATTCACATGTATAAGTAGAATATTTTTACACCTTGAGTTACACTTATTACAAGTTCTGGTTGATTTGATTTGGTTTGTAAAAATGAAAGAATAGTCCTAACATACTATTATGGTCATATTTTAGCTTTTGTATGGTGTTTTTTCAGCCAGCAGCTATGCCATCACTGCAGATATGAAATGGTGCTCATAATAATTTCTGTACCACTCTAAGGACACTTTGTACAATTTTGCACTGTAGATAAGCTGAAAGCGGTTCACAGGCATTTGCTGCAGGTTCCCACAGATGGACCGTAAAGGCACTGCTCTGTTGTGTAAAACTGCTTATGAATATTGCAGTATGTAGACATAGCATGTATAAACTAGGCCTTCTTTGTTAATGAATAACTTGTCCTTTTTGGGTGTTGTGCAGTATGGTGATTCATACATGCCTTTACTATGTAGCTTCCAAAAAGAGCAGCGTAAGTGAACACAACTGTTAGCCACATTGCACTATCAGTTTTTGTACAGAATCAACAGCATAGCCTGGTAGATTGTTTTTCTAAGCATAACAGTTGTACCACTCGGCTTAGTGCTGTATGGTTATATTCTGTTCAGTGGGATAGCCATTCATAGTTTCTCCAATCATTTGGATCAGCAGTACATCGCAGCATGTAATGAGATAGCTTGGTGCTATATGGTTACATTTTATTCAGTGGGATAGCCATTCATAGTTTCTCCGGATCAGCAGTACATCACAGCATGTAATGAGATTCACTGCCGTGCTTGCCAAGCAATGCAGCACTGCCCATGTGAGCAGAGAGCTTTGCTCTTTCCTGTGATGATCTGTGAATGCTTCTCATAATGTTGTTTAAAGCAGAAGCACTGCAGTGTAGATTCTGTCTGGCTTTGAAAAGATCTGCTCCAAATACAAATTGACTCAATAATTTACACTTCCGCCTCTTAAATTTAAATTCTGTGAAGTTTCCTTCTCCCATCTTCACAGTGCTTTTCTTGGTTGTTCTGGATTTTACAAGGGGATAAATATGTTGCTAAATGATGAGAAACTGTCCTTATGTTATTTAATGGTGATCTGTAAGCAAGATAAAGGAGAAAATGAGAAACAACTGAGAGAGCAAATGAAAGAAACATTGAAAAGGTTGAGTTAGCACCTGATTCGAATAGTGATGCATCTTTCAATATTACCACATCAGAGTGCATACAACCTCTCAGCAAAAAGGTGACTGACAAGTTTTGGTTCTTCACAAGAAAGACTGTGTCATTCACAGAGATGTTTAAGGGGAATAACCGTAATACCAGGCTGTGAGGTACGTCAATAGTAACAGTAGCATTTCTATACTGGCACCCTTCCATCGGGTGTGACTGGTGTTTTTCCTTTCAGATACAGCAGAATTTGATCCATAGTATTGAATGCTTTTGGGAAGTCCAAAAAGATGTAGCACACAATGTAGCCATATGCTGGTAATGGAGATGACATAAAGTATGCAGTAAGGTAGAATCAATATCAAGGTTAGGCCTGAAACCATGCTGTAAATTCAGGATGTATTTGTTTAGATGTTTAATTAGTTGTGACTGGGCACATTTTTTCATAATTTTAATAAGAGGGTTATGAGCATCATGGGATGACTGTTTAGAACAACTATGGATCCTTATGTAGGGGTACATTATGTGTCGCTTTCCAGATAGCAAGAACAAGGCCATCCTTGGTAAATCTGTTAATGAAGACTGAAACTGGGTGAGCAGGAGCTTTTGCTAAGGTTTGAAAGAATTGAAAAGGTAAGTTGTCACTTGAAGGTGACTCAGGTTTCAGCTTTGTCTGAATTTATACAGTAAACCTGATGAGGCTGCTTGTCAGATGAAAGTAAAGCAGTTACACTCTGTAGAAGCACAGTAGTTCATTATCATGATCGGATTCAGCAAACTGACTACCAATCTGTTATACTTAGACTCTGTCATGTGAGGTATTGATAGAGGAGTGAAAAATATGAAAGTGTGGAGTTTGTCCAGGATTAAATGACTTTCCTGTATTGTACCATAATGTCTTTGAATTGTCAGGGTGTATACATTGCTGTTCAAGAATTGGGGATTTCACATGGTTATGAGCCACATGAAATTTGATGAGGTCAACTATTAGTTTGGAATGTCTAAAGATAGGCTAGAGATGACTTCTCAGAATTCATGGCCTTAATGTAGGGCATGATCCAAGACATATTTGTAAGTCTGATATGCTTTTTGAACAAGGTGCCTAGTGCTATTTAAGGTATTGTAAAGCATTGATTAAAATAATGAGCAGGATAATCAAGGGCAGCTGGTATTGTATGCTCTAGTTCGTAGACATCAAAATGTGAGTGGAGCTGTATTAAAGGTCTTCCTACGTCTGGAGTGACAAAACCCATGTGGCCACTGCATATTTGTATAACCTCACACTAATATTTAGGTCGCTGGCCATGGTTGGATTTATCCATGATATCTTCTAATTTTGATGTTTGGTGTACCTGTAGGTTTTCATCCCAGCATGCTTTCATGGCCAAATGATTCGTTTACTCTTGTTTTCTAATTTATTAGTTGAGTGAGATGACAGAGCTGTAAAGATCAATAAATAAAAATCATTCTGACAGTTTTCAATCTTTCCATTCAATAATCGGATCACTTATAATGATGATGTCTGTATTTACATTGCTTGTAATCCATTAAAGAGTCTTTTGCAACTATTTATATATTCCTGTGTAGTATAGCCAGGCTACTGAGGGGTCTTTAATTTATTAATGTTAATGTAGACTAGAATAGATTCTTCATGCAGAATATACAATCTTTTTTTCTAGTATTAAACAGGAAAGGTTGTTACAGTATGGTACATCAGTACCCGCTATACTGTTATGGCTTCTGTATGACTGCAAGATGTTTTAACTTGAGGAGTATGATTTCTGAGTTGAGGATTCTGTCTTTAGCTATGTTTAAGATGTTTCTGATATATAACTGTAAAATAAATGTCTGATATGGAAAAAATATCAAGTCTAATTTTGGAAGTTTTTTCTGTGCAAGTCTCAATACTTGCTAAATATATACCCTTCCCAAAACACATGCCCCCCCCCAAAAAAATGTTATAAAATTCATCATACTATTGGTCTAGAGTGCTGGTTAGCCCTTTAAGATGTTCTTGTTCTTCAGCATAGGTAGGTTTATAGATAGTTACTAGGCAGTGGTCCAGGAGACCGTTGATGAACCTTACCTGATTTCCTAGCTGCTCCAAGGCATTAATAGGTTAAGTGACTTGCTCACAATTGTACAGCAGAAAAATGAAGGCTGAGAAAATTAAAGCCTCTAGCACAGGAAGCAGCTTGTTAATAGCTCATAGCTTTAATTCTCTGTACTTAGTGCCAGCGTATCTCTTCAAAGAGATATGTAGCTTAAGGGTATCACTTTAGTAATGAGTGTTCATTTCAGTTATTTGCAACATAATTTAAAATGGCAATTCAGTCATTTTGAAGATAGAGGGGTCTAAGTGTTCAAAAAGATGACACTCTTGTAAACATTAGACAAAGCAAAAACTGAGTAACTGTGTAACTAGAAAATGAACTTAAAACAAAGAAACAAAGATCAAAACCAACACTATTCCTCAGGAAAGCACGGACACTTCATTAAGCTTTCATTCACATTTAATGATCGTGAAAAACTTCAGAAAACATCCATCTACCCTTTTTTCTCATTTAAATACTTTAAACAATTAAATCACATAATTAATTAGTAGTGCAACATTGAAATAGACATTAAAGACAGTTTTAAAACAGTCAAATAAATCTGTGTAAACTCATATACGTTTACAGACTAAAAAAACACACATACTACAAAATGTATGTGTAAATATAATGTCACATATTTTACATATATTGTAAAAAACACTTTAAAATTAATAACATCATTAAGACCTGGCACACTATCTGCGCCCAAACGTATCTGCCATATACTTTCTTTACATTCCAGTCTAGTTTTATAATCACCAGAAAACATTTCACAACTCACATTGTCCAAAACTGAAAAAACAAATTTCTTTAAATGTTTACACACACTAGCATGTCTAGCTAAATCATTTTTATCAACTCCCTTCCTTATAGCTAGCTGATGTTCATATATGCACCTTTTTAGACATCTACTAGTTTTTTCCAATGTAATAGCATGGACAGGAAAGACACTGAGCAACATAAACTATCATATCACTATTACAGTCGAAAAAAACTTTTGTCCAAATGTTTTTTTATTATGCTTGAAAAAGACCGAAGATGAGTTACTCATATATCTACACTGCCTACAATTGTTACATGCGTAACTGCCCTTCTTCTGAATTACATTCACACTGTGGTTGTTATACACACTTGATCCTTGTTCCAAAAGACTTTTTAGATTAATTCCCCTCTTATGAGTGAAAGATGGACAAGGGCCAATAACCTTAATCAAATCTGAATTTCCTAAAAGTATTTTCCAGTTGTCTTTTATGATACTCCTAATAAATCCCATCTCATTTGTAATGAGTAAAGGAAAAGAGCAACTGAACTTTGCAGTGGTACTTGTACTGATACTGTTGTGGTGAATCATTATTTTCCACCCACTGACCACTAATACTTTTTAAAATAGGAACAGCCTTCCCACTTCTTAAGAGTAACCACTTCCTTTTCAACCATCCTGTTTCATAACCTCTAGCTTCAAAGAAACCTCTTAGTTTGTCCACTTCATACAAAAACAAATCATCATCAGAGGTAAGTCTACTCAACCTAATCAATTGTCCTTTTACCACCCCCTTCTTCATATGTGGTGGATGTAGACTATCCCTGCGCAGGTATTGATTTGCAAACACAGATTTTCTATATATACTGCTGTTGAAACTCATATTGCAGTAATCATAAGTCAAATGCAAATCCAAAAAATCCAGTAATTGTAAATTTTAAAAAACTGGTGGAATCATTTAATTCTGAAACAAAATTAACAAATTCATCATAATCACCCTTCCATAAGAACAAATCATCAGTATAATGACGATATAATAAAATATTTTCTGCCCTATTGTTTGTAACTAGAAACTTCTTCTCCCAATTGGCCATTACTAAATTAGCAAATGCAGGAGCTACCCTAGCTCCCATTGCCACTCCCGACATTTGCTTATAGAAACTGCCATTAAAAAGAACAGGCACAGGGCAACTATAGTAAGCCGCATACAGGGTAAATTAAAAAGGGATATTTTGGCGTATTCAAACAAAACTGCATATGCAGTACGTGAGCTCACTAGGCATGACAATATTGGAACTATTGGCACTAGTGGAAGTATTTTAAATGAGGTGGTGAAGCTTCTAGTACTGGACAGTGTGAGTTGTGAAATCTTTTCTGGTGATTATAAAACTAGATTGGACTGTAAAGAAAGTATATGGCAGATACGTTTGGGCGCAGATAGTGTGCCAGGTCTTAATGATGTTATTAATTTAAAGTGTTTTTTACAATATATGTAAAATATGTGACATTATATTTACACATACATTTTGTAGTATGTGTGCTTTTTTAGTATGTAAACGTATATTTTTAAAAACTGTCTTTAATGTCTATTTCAATGTTGCACTACTAATTAATTATGTGATTTAATTGTTTAAAGTATTTAAATGTGAAGAAAGGGTAGATGGATGTTTTCTGAAGAAGTTCACGATCATTGAATGTGAATGAAAGCTTAATGAAGTGTCCGTGCTTTCCTGAGGAATAGTGTTGGTTTTGATCTTTTTTTCTTTTTTTTCTTGTAAACATTATTTATTTATTAATCTTTGTTGACCAGGAAAAGTCCAACTATGTAAGAAAAGCTTCACATTTAAGTTGTACATAATTTGCATTTATAATTGCAGAGTAAAATATCCGTACACGAGCGTATTTACATGATTTTTAAATATTTATAAATATTTCTTACGTGAGCACAGCATTTTACACAAAAAAACAAGAGAGAAATTAACAAATTGGCTAGATTATTGAATAGAGAAATAACATACAATACCAGTTAATGTATTTATAGCATGATGGCTGCAGGGAAAAGCTCAAACAGTAATATTTTGCAGACAGATAAGCAGAATGTAGCTTAAAAATTGATGAGAGATATGAAAGAAGAAGTTAAGGAAATGAGCTGGAAGATAAATGGACAGAAGAGGAAATGTAGTTAGTGGTGGGGTGTGAGAGAAGGAGGGAAAGTAAGAGTTTAGGAAATAAGTGTGGAATGAGGAGGAGCGATAAGGTACAAAAAGATTGGGAAGCAAAGTGGCTATAAGAGTTGGAGAAAAGTAATCTGAATAAAGTTAGTCAGGCGAGCAGGAAGAACAGAGTCATCTTTGGCAGAGGTGCTGTTTGTTTAAGTAAAGTTTTGAAACTATGATTTCTGTCTGTTTTAACTGTGTGGGGATTTCATTCTAGAGTTCTGACACATAATGAGAGTAAGGAGAATATCCTGCAGTGTTGAATGTCTTACTGGTAAATAGTGCATTGCTAGAGTGAAGGTCTCCAGTGGGTGAATAGCACAGTAGAGTATTTTGTAATGTGGGGCATTTGTCTGGAGAGTAGAACAGGTTGTGGGCAATGATTAATTCTGAGTATGTCAACTGGTTTGAGAGTTCAAGTGAGTTTGTTTTAATGCAGGACAGTGGTTTGGGCTGTAAAGTGGGTTGGTTGCAAAGTTAGCTATTTTATAGTACCAGGAGGCTGTCTTAGTTTTATACATAGTGTTGTTATTTTTAAGAATGGGGGAAGGATATAATAGAGAAGGATGAATGTATGTTGCTGCTAAGATAATCCTTGCTTGATCTGTAAGGTAGTGTTTGACCCTCTAGAGGGAGTCGAGTTTTTGGTGAGTTTTCTTGATGGAATGAAGTATGTGGCAATAACATTTGAGGTTGTCATCTATTTTGACTCTGAGTAGTTTAGTTTGGCTTATGGTTTCTAATTTTGTGTTATTAGTTGAGGTAATATGAAATGTTTTTTTCTGGCTAAGGTGCTGTTTTGGAGTAAACAGTATAAGTTTGGGATTTTTTGACATTAAGCAGAAAGTTACAGTTTTTTAGCCATATTTCAATATCAGTGAAAGATTTTTGAGTGATTTCCTGTAATTTTGTTATGGATGGGGCAGAGCAGATAAGGGGATGAATCGTCAGCATATTGTATGAGAATGGAAAGTGTTTTAGTGGTATGAAGGTTTTTGTTATCATTTAGTTGCCTGCTGACAGCTGCATAAATAACTGTGAAACTAGGAGAGGGAGGGGTAAGTAAGTCCTAGTGTTCCAAGCTCAGAGAAGAGCTTTTGGTGGAACACTGTCAGATGTTTTGGAAAGGTCAAGGAAAAGTGAAGAAACAAGGTTGCCCTCATTTCTTTATTGGTTTATTATGTTGGAGAGGAGTAATAGTACTGTGGTTGGCCTGAAACCATGCTGGGTGTTGGAGTAGAGGTTGTGCTTGGTTATATGTTTCATAACCTGAGATTGAATACATTTCTCATGGATTTTAGAGATGGATGATAGGATAGCAAATAGGTCTATAGTTTTTTAACTCTGTTGAAGTACTGCGTCTATATCATGTTATCGAATGTTTACTTAATCGAATCAATAAAGGTTGAACTTTATTGATCGATTAAGTAAAACATTGAATAATGCAAAAAAATAAATAAAAAAAATAAATGGCGTAGGCGGGGGGGGGCAAGCCCCCCTGCATCCCCCTACTTAAATATACCAACTCTGAGACCGCACTACATTGAGGTAAATGGAAATCTCCCCTTTTGGAGATTTCCGTTTACTTGCATGATGCTCTTCACTTTCGATATTGTCGTGCCGACAGTATCAGACTTGATATTGTTACCTTACGACATCGTGAAGTAGACCCAAAGTACCTCCTTTGTGAAGGGATATAATAATGGATTTTTTCCAGATGGATGGGGCAATGTTTTCATATATTAATCGAATGATTAGAATGGAGACAGGAAAGGCTAGTGCTTCTGCACCTGTTTTGAGGAACTCTGAGAAAGTTGTTGCTTTTAATTTAGCTAGTAATTTTTCTATGATTGATGTTGGGGTGGACTGAAAACTAAAAGACAGTGTGTTGCTTTTGGCAACAGGTGGAAGTTGGAGGGGTGAAATGAGGGGTTCATTGATTAGTGATAGAACTGAATGAATAAATTGAGTGTTGAACTGAGTAGCAATGAACTCTGTTGCTTGAAATAGGACAGTGTGTAGTGGTATGGCCAAGGTGTAACAGTTTATTTAGAGAGGACCAAAAAAGCTTGGGGTTGTTTTGGTGCTTTTTTTTAAGATTACTGTAATATGATTTTTTTGTCAGATTTTTTCAAGGATCTTGGTTTAATTTCTGAGATATCTAAAATTTTGGTAGGCATGTTGTATTTTATTCTTATACTATTCTTTCCATGCTTTATCTCTTTGCAGCACTAGCTGTTTGGTCTCTTTTGTTAGCCATGGAGCTGTGTTAGTCTTGTCCTAACTAGTGCTAAATCATTTAGTAGTTTTAAGAAGGTGCAATTGAAGTGAGTGACTGTTTCATCTAGGGGCATTACTCTTAATACATTCCAGTTGTAATGGGACAGGGCTGTAATAAATGTGTCTTTGTCAGATTTGGTTAAATTGCATACTTGGGTATATGTCAAATATTTGTGTGTGGTTATACTGCATGATATCAAACTGGAATCCATGTTTAGTATGTTACTGGATGAAGAACTGTGGTGCTGGAGAAGTCAGAACAGTGTTTGAATGTGTTGGTCGGGTATTAAATAATAATTTTATTTTGTTTAAAGAGCAGCATTACCAACAAGCTAGGGATGTAACAATTGATACAGGTTATGCTAATTGACAATGGGTTACTAATGTCTACATTTTTTGTGTATTTTTTATTCCCATTTTTATTGATGGTATTTGTTTAAGGTGGAACGTAACCCAAGAAGTGGGCTCAAGACAGTCATTTTAGAAGAGAAAGTACTATGGTGGCAAATATTCTTGAATGCCATGGCACCTCCACAGTTAAATGGTATTATCTCCATCTGTTATATTTAAAAAGGAAAGCCTTTCTAAGATGTTACCCTGTATCCAGTCATTACAATACCATAAGTTTATTAGCCGTAAAAGTTTTGTAAAGTCTTTCAATAACTAAGGTAATCTTTGGTTTTCCTGTGAAAAGGTTACTACTACTAGCATTCATTGTATGTCTTTTACTGTTTAATGCATTAGCAACATATTACAACAACCTTTAAAGTTTTAAAAAATATATTTTTAAAAGGTCATGTGCCTAGATCACGCAACAGCCATTTAAGTAATCTGATGAAGTCTAAATAAGATGAAAGTGCTTATTGTTTCAGTTATTTTAATAACACTGTAATAAAATGTTTTAACTGTTAATTATCTTGGTTTATTCAACGAGCTATAACAACTGTTATTTGTTCCAAAGTCTGCCAAGTTCATTATTTTAAGAAGTAAGAAGCATCTCAAAGTATAGATAAAGCCTTCTAGTAATGCTTGCTGTATATGAGTGCTTTGTGCATCAGTCAAGGTTTAATAGAATGCCAGCACGACCCAGCGTAGGCCTTCATAGGGATATGAGCATTGCTGATGAGCGTTCTCATCACAGTAAGACTCCTGAATAACGTGTGTAAATTAGAATGTTAGTCTCTGTTCAGTGACCTTTTCCTCAAAGACCTACTGTTTTGCTAAGTACATAGTATAATACACAGCTGTACTTTGTTTCACATATTCCATTTTTCAAATATATAGATTGCGTTTATACATAAATGTTGCATTTAGAAATTGCAGATTATGAAACTGAAATTTTCTCAGTCAAGCTACATATTACTCTTGTAACAGTTATGGCTAAAAGTAGCCCAGTGCAGCTCTAACTAAAACTAAAATAAGCTATTTAAAATGGAGCAATTCATCAACTATGTCTGTTACAGTACACTTATCAGATGATATCGCCTACCAGCAGAATTCAGTTTACACAGCCCAAACCCTTCAGCATCCTTTAATATACTTACTAAGTTAGTTGTGGAGGGTAACAAACCAAGTGCTTTTAATAACAAAAAATTGCCCTAATTTGTGTCGCAACAGAGTAATCAGTAAAACAAGAAGACTGTATTATACAATGCAAGATGTAAGATAATGTATTTTTTAAATCATGATCTTGTCTACTGTATTGTATTTTCTACATAATGTAGATACCAAATGCTAGCTTTCAGCAGTGGTGCACAGTTGTAATCAGTAGCTTTGACTTTTCTATTTTACACACCTTGGGTGTTAGAAGTTGACATTTTGCAGCCTGAGCATGATTTAGTAATAACTAAATACATGTAATCGTCCCAAACTGAGATAGTAAGAGTAATTTATTTTTATGGCAGTTGTCTCAAGCCCAAATAATAATACTTGCTTATGCTACAGAATGAGATGTTTACAGGTGAGTAGTTTACATTGTGTCTTACTGTGAAAAATGCCTAAAAGCTGCTGGTTCAATGAACAGGCAATAATACTAGTGCTGTTAAACACCGAATAACCTATGTTTGCCTCCTGCCCAAATAAGATACAAAGCAGAGGTCCTGTTCTTACACAAGAGAAGCAGTAAAGTAAAATCATTCTATCCTCAACCACTTTTCCCATTCTGCACTTGGGGTCAGGGTGTCACTTCAACAGTGACAATCATTTCGAGCAAAGGTTTACACCACCAGGTGGCTACCTCTGCCATGGTAGTTCATCTGTACCACATGCTCGCACACACACGCGCATCTACGGCCAATTTAGTGTGTCCATTCCACCCACTGCATGTCTTTGGAATGTGGGAGGAAACTGGAGCACCGGGAAGAAAGTTAAGTGACCACAGGGAAGACATGCAGATTCCACATAGAAGACACCCCAGTCAAGAA
Organism: Protopterus annectens; assembly: GCF_019279795.1. Classification (NCBI taxonomy): domain Eukaryota; kingdom Metazoa; phylum Chordata; order Ceratodontiformes; family Protopteridae; genus Protopterus; species Protopterus annectens. The sequence goes on from NC_056725.1 coordinate 1,361,973,556, forward strand.
TTGAACGGGATAACCTCTTGCTGTGAGGCGACAAAGCTAACCAACGCAGCTGCCCAAACAGTAAATATGTTTAAAATGAAGCTTATCTGTACAAGGTTTACAAACAAGGCACGTACCTCTCCCAGAATTCATTTTTGGACTAAGTCTAGCACTGATCTGCTGGCCCTGTTTACTCCTTCTCCTGTCTTTTAGTCCATTTGTTCTCCAAGGAGAAAGTCACTACCCCTGGGAATCATCTCTCTCTCTCTCTCCAGAACAGAATTACCTCAAAGCAGAGAACTGAGGTGTGGTCCTCATCCCATAAGGGTAAAACGTGGGTGAGTTAGATGGGGCAGATGTACTTGAAGATCTGGCCTTTGAATCAGTATCATATTAAACATGGCTCTGTAAACTGAAAGTGCTACTAGTAATGCAGAAACTTATGAAATGTGTGAGAGAGTGACTGAGAAGAAGTACATACCTAATGATAGTTGAGAAAATTGTAATGACAAAATTGTAATGACAAGGCAAGTGGCCAGTGGAGTACTTTAAGGGTCAGTGATGAGGTCTCACTATATAATATCTTTGTTTCTGATATCTTTAAGGAGTCACCACCAGATTGAGCTAGTTTGCAGATGGCAGAAAAATTCAGGACCACACTCCAAAATGGAGGAAAAGCCAAAAAGGAACACTGAAAACCACTTCAGATATGAGAGAGCTGGCCACTGAAGTTCAATACAGATAAGTGCAGGGATCTGTATTTTGTACACAACTTGAAGGTCTTGTACAAGTCATAGTATAGTGAACCAAGAAAGACCAGATGCAGAAAAGCTACCTAGGAGTTTGTCACACCAATCCAAGACCATAAGGCAACAGGAACAGCCAATAACATGTTGGGCTATATTCTGCAGATTATAGTCTCCTGGGATAAGGGAGATTTTACTCCCATTCTGAACCATGCTAATGAGACTATATATTGAATATTTTGTGCAGCCTTGGAGAACCATTGATGAAAAGGTGAAAGAACTGAAATACATACCAAGGAAGATCAAGAATCTTCAGGAAGATAGAGTGAAATAACTGGGCAGTATCTGTAATTGTAGAACTTGGATTCACTAGACACTGTGAGACAGACTGAGAGGTGTTGGCAATAATATGGAAGCACACGATGCTATGTGGAAACAATGAAGGCATGAAACTGGGGCAGGACAAAAAGTACTTTAATTTAACAGGGACCTGCAGATGTATTTTCTCTTAATGAGTTCTGAACTCTTGGAACAGAGTTCTTACATGGAGGTGGGTTGTAAAACAGGTCTTCAAGAGGGCATGTAGTTGGGCACCCTGAGGTAGGAGTTGGCAATACTTGAATATTAGATGCATACAGATGGTTAGGCACTTTTGTAAACAAACTGGCTTCACCTATCACATTATTTAATGTAAAGTAACTTGAACCTTTAGTATTCATTTATGCTGCATTTCATTGGTAGACACAACTAATAACAGCTATGGACTTGGATGCATTTCAATCTATAACACATATCTCTTTAATGATTCCTGCACTTTTCCTGCATATTAAGCAGCCGTGATTCCATAGTACCTCTCAGAAGGTTATGTAACCCTCATTATTACACAAGTAATACACCACACGCTCCAGGGATCTAAACCTTGTCATCACAATAAACAAAACATGCTGGAGGGATAGGTTCCTGACCCAGAGACTCCCCAGACTCTGGAATAGATTGCCCATACATGTCAAGCAGAGTGCCTCTTTGGCCCTCTTCAAAAGGAACCTTGACGATTGGATGGGATAAAGGAAATTCACCCTGGGGATCACGCCAGTCGCCGTGCTAGACAGGGGTCCAGGGAAGTAAATAGTGTGAGAAGAAATAGCCAGGGAATTGTTATGGCTAGGCTTGTATAGGCCCTAGGGCTGATAGCCTAATACCAACCTATGAACCTAAGTCCACTCCAGCCACCGTCACTGTGCTAATCTTCATCTTTTTTCCTTCATGAGAATGTTGTGGAGTTAATAGCTAACTATTGTCACAATGGGGATATTTATTTTTCTGCAATAAGCAAGTTTCTGCTAGTTGTCAACTGTAATCACACAAGGTCCATCACTTCACACATGCTTGAATTTAATTTAGTTATATAAACTTGAGTTTATCAAGACTGGTTACATGTTTAAAAGACTGTTGATGTGCACAATGCTAGGTATATTATCCCCCCCCCCCCAAAAAAAAATAAAATGTTTCTAGGTCATTGGAACGCAGCAGTTTCTCACAGTTTATTCTACTTTAACCTGCACACCAACACTTAAGAATTTCTGAGAAAAGTTCTGATCGGTTGCAACCATTATTTTTTCTAGGATTTGATGTCTTAATTCTATGATTCCATAAACACCTCTATCTCATATGTCTGGGTGCTCAGGACTACAAGAAGCAAGCATCTGACGTTTTCTGCTAGCAGCAGTCGTGAAAGTAAACCATCTGCTTTTACAGTTTGCAGTGTTCCCTTTCCAACATGCATTATCTTCAACCTCACAAATATGGACAGAGTTAAATTAAACTTTTCAACATGTCACCTTATTAAAGCACTAACAGCATTTCTGTTTGTAATGGTCTGTGACTGAAGTATATTCAAAATAAGGTTGGAGTTAAAGAATAATTTAAATTAGTCAAATAATAGCAATCGTATATGGGAGACATGCATTATCAGCATTTGATAATGGAACCTTTGTAGTGGCTGTTCTCACTGTACATTTTTGACATAGGACCTGGGTGCATATATATATATATATATATAAAAAATCAGCAGTCACCAGTTTGTCTGCTAACTAAAAAAATATATATTAATCCTGACACGCACCCACATTTTCTTTGGCTGGTTGAAACCTAAGGCAGATTCACAAAGTAGTCTAGGATATTAACAACTTAGCCTGCATAGATAGATATCCACAAAGGACAACTGACTTGTGCCCAACTCCTGCAGTGTGTAGCAGTTACTAATGCCAAGCAAGGAGATCAGCACATCTGTGGACATAAAGTACTGACACAGGAGCCATCCTTAACAAGTTAGGACTTTAAATAGCTCTCAACTTACATGGATAATTTGGGGTTTACAGGTCCTTTAAAGACTGATAGGTTTATTACTGCCTCCACAGTTGTCATGTTAAATACACAGTTGCATTTTTCTCATTGGATTTATTTATTTATTTATTTTACATTTGTTGACCGGGCTAGTCTAGCTGGATATCCGTCCATTTTCAGTAGAGGCCCGGGGAGAAAAGCTCCACATTAAAACAGATAAACACACAAGAGTATTAAGTATTCAGTTACAGAACATTAAACTTCAGATACAGCTAGGTTGCTAGATAAAAACAGGTGATTAAGGTAATTTAGCAAGCATTAATGGAACAGAAGAATAGCACAAAAATAAGATAAATTAATCCTTAGTGGTTTTTTTTTTTTTGTGTGTGAACACTGTGGGAAGAAAGTCTTCAGAAGGATAAGGGAGATCAGGGTAGTTAAAAAAAACAGGATTGGGAGAGTAAGTGGAGGGAGAGAAACTCATCAAGAGACAGAAAGAGGTAATTTACATCTTTCTCAGGTGCAATAAGAGCAACTAGATGGTAGAGGCCTTGAAGTGGCAATAAAGCGAGTAAGAAGCCTGAGAAGACTGATTATGATGAAAGTAGAGATAGAGATTTAACTGTTGGTATATAGCTGCATCTTTTATGCATACTGTTATCTTATGGTTTCTTTACATTTTAGTGTGAACGTGATGCTGTTTGTTTTGCTGTTTTATTTTGAAAGCTGATCTTCCATTTTGTACTACCCTATTCCTCCCCCTCAACCTTCTGTGGTTTTTGTGTGTTAATTCCTTTAGCCTAGTAGACATACTTTTTTAGTAACTGATTTTATAATTAGCAGTGGCCCAGGACAGGTTTGTGTATGTTTAAATTAGCACCATGCCTTAAATGAGAGAATATTCTGCTTTGAACACTAATGTACAGGAAAATCTTTTTACAGATGATATAAACACTGTGCTGCAATTGACAAGGTAAACAGAGTCACATTTGGCCATGAAAAGTTGCTGAAAAAACAGTGGCAAACTGATAGCATACAAGGGGTTTTAAATAAACTAGAAGGATATATTAAATTGTGTATCAGTTTTTTCTCTGCAGCAGTCCGAAGTTAACAGATGTCCGTCACCTTGCAGGTATCATTTAACTTGGTTTTTAGTATCAGTAACCTTTTCTGTATTGTGTCATTGTGCCCATGTGTTTCTTACTGTGATTTTTACTTTTCATTCAGCTTCTCTTTTTGTGTAAAAACTAGAATGAAATGGCTCTGGGTATAGGGAAGTGTGTGTGTGTGTAGTAGTAATTCAGCACTTACTGCCCCACTGAAGTTCCCATCACACAGCCCATGCCAGAGAGTAAGAGCACAAAATCTTTCATTATACAACAGATGATTGTTTTTATTTAAACAATTCTGTAACACTATTAATTCTGTCTTTGCACTCTGAAAAAAGGGGCAGTGCCTCCGTAGCTGTATTTAAACTATGAATATTACTTTATTTATCATACTTGGCTCTCCCTGGTTGTTTAATAGCTCTCTATTTCAGTTGTATTCACCCATGAAGAGTGTACGCATATAAACATGTATATACATATGTATACAATTAAATGCAATGTCTAGTGGATACCATATGTAATCTAAATGTGTTTTATGTATTTTATTAAATACAACATTGTTGCAACTGTGTTTGCAGTGTACCGTATGTATGTCACATATAAAATTGTAAATTACCTGTTATCAATAAACATTAAACTAGAGTTTTTTTTTCTTTATGATATACTTCCTTGAAGCATTTGTATTCATAATGTAAAATGTTCTGCATGGGATATGTTTATGATGTTGCAGTGTGCCTGCAGCTTGGATAAGCGTAAGAAGCTTTTAGAGCTTTGTATGCTTGAGAATGTGCCCATACCCCGTGGTGAGTACGCCACACTCATAGTACAAGAAGCAGAATGGTAGTGTAATATTACTAGAGCAATGGTGAAAATTAAAGTGGAATGTAATTAAATACCTTAATGCATGTACACATTTATCTTCATAAAAGCAGATCTGCATTTTGGAATAAGTTGGAATCCAGAAGATGCTGATCAATCATGTTTGGAGACATTGACTTCCAGGGCAGGTGCATAGAAAAACACTGATGTTAGCAGTTCCAGCTATAACTGTCTGTGAAAATAGGCTGTCATTGTGTCTTGTAGATGAGGATATTCTAGCTGCTGTTCTCTGTCTTGAGTTTTGTAACTGTTGGTGTTTCAGAGAACTGATTGTAGTAGGAAAAAAAGAAAATTGCTTCAGCAGCTTCCTGAAGAATATGATTCCTCTCACTAATTTCAGGTGACAATAACATTTGCAAATACACTTCTCACACCCTCCATGCAGAGGTAATGAATAAGAAATATTTCAAAGTTTGCTGTGCTAGTGCTGAACTAAAAGCAAGTTCTCTAAGAAGTAGGAGTTCAAGAAAATGTATAACAAAGGAAATTATGTCATTTATTTATTTGCATTTGTTTACCAGGAAATTCAAACTGTACGCAGGTCCTTTTTCAGTCGAGACCCAGAGAGAAAAGCTCCACAGAACAATAAATGAACAGCAGAGTACATGAACAATTGAATATACATACAATAGCAAATAATACATACTACAGTAAACATTAACTATACATACAATATGAAATGTAATGAACAGGTATACCAATATGTAGCTAGAGGCTAGGAATAAAGGTAAGATGTATATACAGATAGTACTAAGCTCAAACGGATGCTGTTCTAAAGTCATATACAGGAGAGGCCTTAGGTCAACTGGTGCCTTAGGCAAAAGAGCTCCACAGTGCCCCCCAACACCATTTGGTGCCCCCATCCTGGTCTACCTACACCAGATAAATACTGGAAAAGGGGCGGATACTGTTATAAACTCATATACAGGAGAGGCCTTAGGCCAACTGGTGCCTTAGGCAAAAGGGCTCAACGGCACCCCCCCTAACACCACCTGATGTCCCCATCCTGGTCTACTTACGCCAGATAAATACTGAAAAAGAGCCCCTGCTACAGCAGCGCCCTAGGCGGCTGCCTAGTTGGCCCATGTCTAAGGCCGGCTATGCTCATATACCTAAATCTTATATACAAATTTTGCACTAAACTCAAGCAGATACAAAGCAGATGCTCCACAGGAAGGTGGAACAAGCTAGAAGTCTAATGGGATGGAAGGGGAAGATAGAGGAGTAAGAGAGGGGACTGAGTGAGTAGTATATGTGGTAGTGAGAGGATGCTAGGTCTATGTCAGTTGGATATGTATTTGGAGTTAAGATGCAGTGAGATAGTTGTTGTTGTTGTCTTTTGTTTTTTCCCGGTTAGGGGTCGCCACAGCGGAACTCCAGTCTGCTAATGATTGGCAGTAGATTTTCACGAACGCCGAGTTGCCAGCTTGACATTCAACCTTCAACGAAGGCACTCCCATTTACACATGTCTTTCAAATGCCCACCCAACCGTGGGGAGGACATGCAGACTCCACACAGAAGGCACTCCCCGCACGCCAGCTGAGAATCAAATGGGAGAACCTCTTGCTGTGAGGCAGCAATGCTACCGCTGCACCACCGCATGTTATAACAGGTGTCAGAGATTGAGTGAGGAGGGAAGGGGAGGGTAAAGGGTGAGCCAGAGCCTGCAGAGGAAGGAATGCAGTGATTAGATGGTGTGAGGCAGGGTGGCTAGGGGAGGAGAGAGGAAGGGGAGGTAAAAATCCTGAATTATGAAAATCAGGACACAATTCCAAGATTTTAATCAAAGGTTCCATCTCCTGTCAGTGTAGCACTTTGATATATCCTTTTCACTGTTGTGTTTTTTCTTTAAATCTCCCCACACACACACACACACGCGCACACACAGCTTTGAACCACAATGGCATTAGCTCTGTGTAATAAATACCATTTCCATGTGTGTTATGCAGCTTAGCTCTGTGTAATAAATACCATTTCTATAAGAGTTATTTGGCTCAGCTCTGTGCAATAAATACCATTTCCGTATGTGTTCTGTGGCTCAGCTCTTCAATTAACATTTCTACATGCATTATGTAAGAGGATGGGATCTTTCAAAAGCTGAAGCAGGGATCTCATTACAGTCATCCTAACACATCTGTTTCCCAAAATAAAAATGTATACATTCAGTCCTCCATTCATGTAATCACATACAGTCCTACCCAAACCAGACAGTAACTGTGGCATAATTTGTAAGCAAGATGTGCCTTACATAACACAGTAAGGAATAGTTCAGCATTTTTTTCTAAGCAGAACATGCCGTTTTGGATAAACCTTACAATGCTGCAATTTGTCAAAACTTTGAAAAGCTATACCTTGATAACTGCAGTGTTTAAAAGAATCATTAAGCTAATTCAAAGCATTCATTGAAATGTAATTCACATAACCCTAAGTTTTTGAAGGATAGGAATTATATTTCACTGTAAATTACAAAGGTAAAATTTATTTATTTATTTTTTGGGGTGGGGGGTGAAAACCCTCCTATACACCGAAACTCCCTCTGCTTTTATTTTTTTTCTAACATCCAGGTCACACATGTTTAGAGAAAAGGAAGAAAAAAACATAGTGCTATTGATCCATTTCAATGAAACTGATATTAGATACAGTCCGTTAATAATAAAGGCAAAATAATTTACATGAAATGCATTTCAATAATTTAGCAAGACCTTTACAAAGGCCTGTTTATTTCAAGTAACTGCTTACTCATGAATGCAGCAGTATTTTGTTTTATACATTTTAAAAGCATCTGTTTTTTCACCTTCACATTATACACAAGTTATAGTTCTGATTTTTTCTTCTGACCAAAACTGAAACATCTTTTTATAAAAATGTAAGTTTTGTTTAACTTGTATTCCTGGATCTGTAATCACAATTTTCAGTAAATTACTACTTTCTGGAACACTGTTCATCCTGTTTATAGTAACCTCAGTTCTACCTCCATGATATGAAGTGTTAGGAAGGACAGTTACTTTAAATACTTAAGTGTGGGTGGGGGTAGAAACTGATAGGTTACAACAAAATGTGTTGCAAAGTTAAGAGTGGGTTAGTGAGTGTCTGCTGAAGCCATGATGTGGGCAGACTCTGGGAGATAATTAGGAAGAAAGTAGTAGGTTTCTGATCCTGCACACACCAAATCCTGGTTCATTTATATACTCCTGGCATTGCCACTACCCAGATCCCAGTGTAAGGAAGGTCACTTTCCCTGGGCCAACGAGTCACTTACCAATGTCTTGGAAGGACACATTCCCTGAAGGGGGGGGGGGGGCTGTTATGTTTATAGTGTTGCTGTGTGGCTGCAGTACTGACTGACCCAACAAATCACTAAAACAAATGAGAGGACAGTAGTGATCAGCCATGAAAAGGGCTGAGAGTCAGAGGGGTCTGCTGAAAAAGCATAAAGAGTAGAAGTTAAAAAATGGAATTACATGACCAGTTACCTTGGTACTGACTGTAAAGCACTATCCTTACTTTTGTAGCCTTCTTGTAATGACATGTACTGTGCTTTAGTAAAATAATGCTTCTGTGCAGCTTCATGGTTTCTATTGTCATTGCTATTTTAGTTGTTTTGTATAAGATTGTGACGGTTATTCATTGTTTTAACAGATTTAAGGTATTTACAGATAGTTGTCAAGATTACTTAAAACCTTACACTAACCCTACTCAGGCTTTTGGTAAAATGTATCTTTTAACGCTTAGTATTTCTGCTCTGTACTTTAATCTCTTTACTAAAAGTGACATTTTGTAATGCTGTTTTACATTAGTTCTCTCACAAATGTATTTAACTGCAAATGGGATTTGGAAAGAGCTCATGTGGTGCACAGTAACACACAGATTATTGGAGGCTCACAGATGAGGGTTGTACATGTGGTTCTGTGCAATTCAGAGAACATGGAAATGGAAGGTAATGTGTCCAGATGAATAACCAAACACAACTTGGCAATTCAGACTCCATGAGGATCCATGTCACTATCTCAAGTACAAACTGGCACAGCACAAGGGAAGTTTTCATGCACAGCAGAACTGTGCAGAATCACCGCAAAATTGTTTCACTTAAGCTAATTTCTTATAATCCAGGTGGTATATGCCTCGAGCAGCATCTGCAGTGAACTAACCAGAGGATTGTTGATGGCTACTGAGTGGACCTAGAGTTTCTGAGAACTATCTGAGAAATATGCTGCCCACATAATTGTACTTCAAGGAATGCATACCCCATGTGTACCCTTTGACACTAAGGTTATATGTTGACATAATTGTTTTGGCCACAATGACTTTTTAGACCGCAATAAGGAATAAGCTGGGAATCTCCCAATCAACAGCCCCAAGGACCCTGGATAGCTTCCTTAATGTGGTAGGTCAGCATGTGGGCAAGCACATCTGGTTGCCAAAGGCCCAAGCAGACTAGAGCCACTACCATGTTCTACTTCTGTGACATCACCTTATTTCCATCAGTCCTGGCTGCCACTGTCTGCATGCATGCTGCTTCATCACAACCAGGCTGGGTATATCAGCAGAAACTGCTAACCTTCCTTAAATTACCAAGACGTCTGCAGTGCAAACTTAATTGCAACTACTGCGTTTGGTATGCTGATAGTTTGTATAATGCCATCATATATGATCTCCGCCACTTATTCCAGCAGGGAGATTTCCCAGAGGGGCAGCCTAGATGGAAACTGTAGAAATCAAGGTGCTGTGAAACTTTAAATCCATCTAGGTATACCTAAAGTGAATTAACCCTGCCCCCCCCCCCCACACACACACACACATGCACTGCAATACAAGAAGAAAAGTGACAAGTGGACTGTATCATTATTTGTGTATGTGACAGGGTATATCACCCTGTGACAGCTTGCTCAGAATGAGGGGCACAGGACACACAACACACAGGGGGGTTGGAAGGACCCTAATACATTGTGGTCATTGGTGCATCCAGGGGATATGCTACTGTGGCTACCATGGGGCATGCAGTGGGATTTTCTCCATGGTGTTCTGCAGGAGATCTCCCTGGACTGGAGGTATTCTTCTGTGAGGCATCATGTTATGGAGTCACCTTTATTGGCTGGAAGTCCCCCAGCTCAGGTCTCTCCAGTATAGCCTAGACAGATAACAAATCTAGGTGTCACTCCATTTGGTCTCTCATATTGGGAATGGGATGTGGATGTGGAGACATATGGGGCCAGTAGCATCACTGGGTGACAGAACGTCAGGCTATAGATAGAGCTAGTATGTCTTGGTCACTTCCAGCTTTTGTGAATGGATGTCACCTTTACTCATGAGCAAGTCTATCAAGGTGCAACCAATCCACATCCAGCATATTATGGTGTTGCCACCAGAAGAGACAGTGCTGGCACTGGGAAGCATCATAAAGTGCATCTAATTGTGATGGCTTTGCTCTGCATCCTCATGCATGGTGTGATTATGCCCATCCACTCCTGGGTGACAAGCATGGGAGCAGACTTTGAATGACATTTTTCAGTCTGTTCAGTTGCCTACATGGACATCTGTACTTCTAGGATATATTGCAGAGTTCAGTGTGGGCAGTAACTCCAGGTTACAGCTGAATAGGAGGAATATCCATATATTTTGAAGTATTCAAGTATAATTCTCTACATTGCCCTACTGGTAAATCATGGCAGTCAGATGCAACCACTGAAAGTACATTCTTCTCAGCTGAACCTGAGTCCACACAGCCTCTGTCAACACAATGTACTCCCTAAAATGCCACACTGTCATTTTTGTTTTGAAATTTTTACTTTTTTCCACCACTGTGAACTGCACAGTGCTTATTTTTGCCTTGCAACATCATCTCTCTGATATTCCTAACCCCTCCACCTTTGCAAGAATCACACACCCTGAATACCATGTCTTCTAATGCAACCCCACGCAACCTGACTGAACCCCCTAGTGATCTAAATCTTTATCCTTCTTGTATTCCCTCTCTCTCTGGACCTCAGACTCCTCAGGTTCCTGGCAGACTCATACTTCACAGGAATAAACAGTCTTCCTGTTACCAGACTCATTTACTCTTTTGCCACCTCCCATTCTTGTCCAGTGACTTGTCTGAGGCCCTGTAATCTCCATGGTCTCTTAATATTAACCACCTAGTGCTTATCCTAAGTTCTGACTCCCTGTCTTCATACTCTTAAGGGCTGGTATCCTCCCCCTTTCTGTCTTCAGATTTCATTTCTTATGTGCACATGCCACTAATCCATTCTTTGTCATTCCTGAAGAACCTGTGTCCTGGCAGCTCTGTTTCTCATTGCAGCTTGGAACTGGACCCTGTTTCTCGAATACCAGCAGTGCCTGTTCTCCCATCCTGATGATTGTGAATTGTGTTGCATAATCACTTCAGTGATGCTAAAGTTTTCCAAGATGATCTGCAAAAACATACACCTAGTGCAGTAGTAATGATCTCACCTTTAGCATTAATAAATGTAACATTATAAGAACAGGCAAAAGGAAAGTGCATTATGCTAAACATGGCACTGTCATTAAAGATTTAGGGGCAATGGATACAAACAAAAAAGTAAGCTTAGCTGTTTATCCCTCTTCTCTTTCTGAAGTTCCTTACTGCCCACTTTCATTTAGTTTTCCTTCTGGTGTTAGCTTCTGCATGACCACCACATGTCTCTTATCACAGCTGTCAGTCCTTACCCTTCCACCTTGACTTCCTTCTTGCTGTCTCATTTCTAGCTTCATCTCTCACCTTCTTTGTTGTCCTATGTGCTACTTATCTGTACTGCTATAGCTCTGCCCATGTCCTATCCCATGCCTGTATCTCTCCATTGTCTGACCCCCATCCTGTCTCCTGACTTTCTGTTGCTCATCCTTTCCACATGCAATCAGACCATTCATGCCTGACTGGCCAACCTACTATCAGTTCTAACTCCCATGTAGTCCCTTGGATATCCCCCATTTTCCTACTACACTAACTACCACCTCAAAGCTTCTTAGTCAGTACCCCAACCCCATACCTTACCCACCCTTTTCCTCATGTGACATCCATTCTCCTGTTCTTCTTTCATTTTGAATCATTTTTGGGACTTTTTTGTTTCATTTATTAGCACCATATGTACCATCACTGACTTCCTTAGCAAATATCATGTAAGTGAAAGTTAGATACTTATATATTTATAGGTCCATACAATGCTTCATAAGCTATAAATTACTACCTGATAGAATTTTTTAATGCTTCTTCAATACTAAGCTTGCTCTCAAAATAACAGTGTTTTGGTGCATAAACAGTACTCATTTTACAGCTAATAGGCATAAAAAGAGAAGGTTGGTAGGGTGGATGGTGTTTTAATTAGCATGAAATGCCATCAACAAAGAACTTCTGAGTTTAAGAATATAACAGGGATATAGTGAAAGGACTGAAGGAATTTGGAAAATAAAATTAAACTGTACCTGTAAAGGATCTTCTCAGGTAATTAATTGGCAGGCTAGCAATGCAATTTATATGCAAGCTACTTTGGAAAGTAATGCAATAAATATAAACTTTGATTGCTTTAATCTTAATTCATCCCTGCAAAAGCCAAGAAACCAAACCAAATTTGGCAACTAAAGCAAATAATAAATCAAAATGTAGTCATGTAGGTCAAGCAAAGTCATTTTTGGCAAGCCTTGGCATCAAACAGAATAAAAATAGATAAATTAAGATATATCAAAAACATAAACAAAACAGAGTTTCAGAAATTCAGTCAAAAAGTGAAGCTGTCAGCTTTCAATAAATAAATAGATAAACAGATGAATAAATACTTAGAAATTGCTAAATAGGGTTGTATTAAAAGTAGGTTTAAAGGGACCTCTTAAAGTACTCCCCTGTAGACTTAAGTCTTAATGGACAAGGTAGTGAATTCTACAGGTGTGTAGCCTGGAAAAAAAAGTGCCAGTCTAAATGTTCAAACTGGAACCTGGTAATCATGGGAGTGAGGGGCAAAAAGCATGATACTGTGCCAGCAATTCATTAATGCAGGGACCCTTGCCTGATCACCAACATTTTATATTCTGATGTGAGGGCCACAGGCAACCAGTGCAGGCTGTGAAGATGTGTAATGCCATTCTACACGGCTTGTAAACTGATAGAGTAACAAGATATTTTCCCCCCAAGTAAACACTATTACAGAACTCCAGACAAGACCAGTTCAGAGGAGATAAAGCTATGGATGAATACTGAAAGGTCATTTGCTGGAGTGAGGTGTTTTATTCAAGTGATATTCTTCAAATAAAACGGACTCCATAAATTCCAGTCTCTTTTTTTTCCTTCAAATAATAAAGTCCTTCAAAGCACTGTGGAGAGTCTTAACTCATTCTCTCCTAAGGGGCCTGCAGTATTACTAGTGTTGGTTGGTTGCTCAGGTCAGCAGAGCTCCAAAAGCTGACCACACACAGCAGTATTACAGCTGTGAATTTGTATTACTTTTTGCAGTGATTAAGCTTTACAAATGTGAGAAACAAATTGCAGTTGAACAGGTAGAGTTAAAATGCTTTCTTTGTATGTCCAAGAAAAAAAAATATGCCTGGTATCACCACAGCTCTTCAAATTCGCAAACTGTTAAATGCCAATGAAAATGAACATCGTAATGCACATACTATCAATATCCTGCAACCGACACGTAAAATGGAGAGTTTAGTGGTTAAATTAGAAAATGTGCAATGGCAACACATGGAGGCATGTTTATGCTTCCATGTTATTCCAAGGGGGCTCAGAATTCTAAAGATGCTTACATATGGCAGTCTGTATCCAGAACTTTTAACCAAATGGCAGCAACTGAACACTGACACTAGCTTCGCATATATGAAGCTACTTATCGAACAGTTCATAAAAATTGAAAGTGACATTAATCATGAAATAATGATCCTAACAACTGAAATAACATCGCAAACAACAGAAAGGGATTTAGTAGTGTTTCATGAGGATGTATCATCACATATAACTATTTTGGAGCGCAGACTGCTTCTGGATAAAAAGAAGAAACTTGAACGTGACCTTAAGGATTTCAGTGCCGGCAATGTGTTCTCTTGGCCAAGAGAGCGAAGGGAAGCAAGAGAACCAATAGCAACCATGTATTCGAACCAACCCCCTTATGGGAACCAATCAAGGAAAGCTAAATCGACCAATGCCCCCTTTCAAGTCTCCGAGAAGCAGAGATATGAAAACAGAGATGACAACATGGAAATCAACATGCTGGGCAGCTGAGAAATCGAAATTACACATTTGCAACAGCGAGTGTCCTATAATGGGACAGCTATCATGCAAGCATCTAGCTCGAGTAACCATGTTAGAAAAGAGGGGTCCTTGATGCTGGAGAATCAAGTGACTGATAACACGGACGTAGAAAATGAGCAAATGAATGTCATTAATTTGACTGGCTCATCCTCTACAACAAGAGATATCAGAAGAAAACAAAAGGCAACGGAACCTGTCTTGGAATCGTTTTTTCACCAATTCCCCTTACTGATTTGAGACCAGAGAAAATGGACACCAAACAGGGGCAGCAGAAAATGGAAGGTATCAGAAGAACATACATTGCTGCAGAACAAAATACAAAGGCAAGTGAATCAGAGTTAATTGTTAACCTGTCTAAATATGAATTGAAAGACTCTGAGAAGTCACTTTTAAATAGAGGGCTATCCTTTATACCATCTAAAGGAACTGATGTTACTGACTTTATTCTTGAAATTAAAATGTTTGTAAGAAATTTGGCTTTAAAAATGCTGTATAAAGATGATAATACAAATACAGTTTTTATTTAAAAACCAAGTGTGTTTATACCTAATATGCATCCACTTCTAGAAGCATTTGAACAGGCATGTGAAAGAGACTTCATACAGATGTCTAATGAGAGGAAACATAATAATTCACATAACTTTTTTAACTTGGATAAAAAGGAGCTTGAAGCACTAGTTAGTCTAAGTAACAATGATCATATAGTTATAAGACCAGCAGATAAAGGCGGAGCCATTGTAGTTCTTGACAAATGCTACTATGAAAATGTGATTCGATTAATGCTAAATGATGACACCTATCAATTAATAAATGGCATACAATTAAGTAAAATAATTAGTAATATGCATAGTAACCTATATGATTTATTGATATGTGAAGTAATTGATCATGAATTCTATAAATATTTTTTAGTTGAGCTACCTACCATACCCATTTTTAGAGGTCTACCAAAAATTCATTAAGACATACATAACCCCAAGATGAGACCCATAGTCTCTAGTAAAGGCTGGCTAACAGAGCCACTTTCGATATATATAGAAGAACAGCTCAAGAAAATAGTAGACTATCAATACAATAACTAGGGACACTCAAAAGAATTTCTCAAGAGCATGTCAGACCACACACATGACATGATGGATTTATCAAATATTTAGTTTGTAACCTTAGATGTGAAATCCTTATTTACGATGATACCTAATGAAGAAAGCCTTGCATTTTTAAGGCAACTGCTATGTGCAAGTAATATGACAAGCTTGATTAGAATGAGATGTATGTTGTTGGAGTTAGTTTTAGAGAACAATGTCTTTATGTATGATAAAGAGTACTTTTTACAAAAAAAAAGGGGGTTGCTATGGGAACACCTTGTGCCAATTCGTATGCAAATTTTGTCATGGCTCAAGGGGAGAAAGTGTACATACTAGACACAGAATATTGAAGTAAAATTAAATACTATAAAAGATTTGTGGATGACATTTTTTTCTTGTGGGAAGGGAGTGTGGTTGATCTGCAAGCATTTATTGAATATGTAAATCAAACCACTAACTTCCTTAAATTTGAAGGGAAATGGTCCACAACAGGAATTGATTTCCTAGATGTATTTATAAACAAAGAAAATGATAGATTTATGACTAGATTATATAGAAAGAGCTGCAGGAAGAATGGTTTGCTCCACCGAACAAGTATGCACCCAAAGCATATTTATCAGAATATAGTAATTAATCAAGGAAGAATATTCGACTTAACTAGTGATGATACTGTATGTGAACAAACACTGAATCTCCTTAGTGACAAATTTGCTTCAAGGGGATATTCCAAACAAGAAGCTGAGATATTAAAAGATATGAATAAGGTAGATAGACAAGGAAAAGGAAGACCTTATTTTATAAAAAGAGATATTAATGCAGCTATATCAACACAAACAGATATGCAATTGACCCATACCAATGATCAAATAAAGATGAATATTTCATATTCTAATAATAATAAAATGGTAAATGGAGTTATACTGAAACATTGGGCAATTTTGACCACTAGTGAAGAGATACATAATATTGTTGGCCTGAACCCCAGGTATAGCTATAGCAACAGTAAATCCCTAAAAAGACTATTTTTCTATGAAGAAAATAGTATAAGTAGAGTGGCATCTAGAAGACATGGAACCTTTCCTTGTAGGAGTTGCAACCAGTGCTCTTATATGTCCGGTTTTAGTAGCTTCACACATCCAGAGAATGGTAGGACTTATGTTTTTAAACACTATGCGGACTGTAAATCTAGAGACCTCATCTACTTAGCTAGCTGTGAGAAATGTACAAGGTACTATATAGGTAAAACCAATAGAACCTTAAGAGAAAGGGTGAGGGAGCATATCTATGCCATTAATCGAGAGGATGAGACAAATGCCTTGGCCAAGCACACACTGGATAATAATCTAAACCATAAATTTAAATTCACAGTAATAGAGTTAGGTAATAGGTTTAAGAGATTAGGTAATATTAAGAATTACACACAACAACATGAAATTAAATGGACAATTAGCATGCAGTCAGATAAAGGGAAGGGGTTGAATGACAGAGTTTCTATTAAACCATTCCTAAGAGATAGACCTTTAAAACATTAGTTGTATATTCAGGAGAAATATCAGCTAATAAATACTATACAAATGTATATTAAACCATTCCTAAGAGATAGACTTTTTAAAACATTAGTTGTATATTCAGGAGATACATCAGACAATACACAAATGTATATGTATTTTAATATATGGAACACAGGTATTATATATATATTTTTTTAACATTTATATTTTTATATGTGTATCATGAATGTAATAAATATATTTATGTGAGCAAATTATTAAATGTAGTAAGAGAACTGAATTTTTGATGAAATGCTACCATCTAGTGGAGAATTCTGGTATGTAATTAATTGGGTTTAAGAACTTTTTGGCGCCTTTTTTATATTTAAATGATGAGAAATGTTACTGAATATGTCTGATGAAGGGTTTGTGGAGTAACCCGAAAGCGCTTACATACCATAGAGTTGAACTACTAATTGTTTTAATAAAGATCATGAATTTGAAGAGCTGTGGTGATACCAGGCATATTTTTTCTTGGACATACAATTTTAGCTGCTGATGCTGAAGGTATCTTTGTCCTTGTAACTGCCTCTTGGATTCTCTTCTAAAATACTTTCTTACTTGCTTCAGTTAAAATATTTGCTGATGTTTAAATTAACTGTAACTTAGAACACCAGGAAGTGGGTGTCTAGTTTACCAGTACACAAGAATATGACATCTCATTAAGTGAGTGCTGGCAGTGAATTAAGGTGGCCATGAGAAGTTTAGTCTGTGATATACATGAATTGAGAAAACGTCAACTGTACCTCACCCAAGTAATGGTGATCTCTCAGCTTCTTTCAAGGGTTAATAGGATGTCATCCATTCCTGAAGAAAGGAGAGGTGTAACTGTGTGACATTAGTATGGAAGTGATAACTTCTACCCCTCTCTGAAATTACTTCTCATACTGGGATCATATGTTGTGCAAACACAAGACACATTCTGGGGAAGCCACACATCATAGGGGATAGCTTACTGAAGTACTGACCACACAAACCACCATCTGCTTGTACCCCCAACAGATAAAAGAGTTGAAGAACCATTACAGGATTGGAGAAGATGACCTGTACTACGTATGCAGTTGCTACAAAAGATTCTGTGCCCAGAGAGCAAACAACACCAATAGTGAATGACACTGTAAATCTCTGGACACTAGGAGAGTTGCCTTCTCTGAATTTAGTTTATTCCTGCACCCAGAATGACAACTTATAATGTGGAGCTAAAACATAATGCTAACTATAATGATACCCCACTGAGAGCACTGAATAATGGAGTATCCTGTCAGTATTGCTGTGAATGGATGAAGGCAAAGATGGTATCCAGTCAAGTCTTTTATGAATGTAAGATCAACATTTAACAAATTAGAAATAATGCCTAACTTGTTGCTGATGGATATACCATTCACGTGTAGTGACCTTTTGAGGTTGTTTTGGGGGCAGTGCCTTAACAAAGGTCTGTTTTTGATGGTGGGCTTCCTATATTTCAAGCAGTTAGGGAGGAACCCTGTCTTTGTGAGATTTCAACACAGACTTACACTAAGAAACCCTAACAGAAACTGATTCTACCAGTCTGGCAAAGCCAAATTTGGAACAAAATTGGTGGCCCCATCCTATGTCACCACAGGATCTTCCTTCTCCTCTGTAGTTACTACTTTTCAGAAATAATTCGGTAGAAGTAGGGATTGCTTGTCTGTCTTAATATAACCATTTAAAACTTAAGAAAAACAAAGATAACTTGGCAACTAAAGCAATTATGAAGTCAAAATGTATTCACCACGTAGGTCTGCCTCCAGAATAAAAATAAAATTTAAGCAATTCCTTTTTAAGAACAAGCTATATTACCTTCTTCCACTTCTCAGGCAGTTACATAACAGGCCTATAATTTATACCCAATATACTCTTAGATTAATTCAATAAAATAAGCTTTGCTTTTTTTTGTCTTAACCTATCCCTTCACAAACTTAGGAAGGGAACCTGAATTTAGCAAGTAAATCAAATTTAAACTCTAAATGTACACAGTTTATCAACAAGAACAAGCCTGTCTTAAGACTTGACTGATATTTTGCATATGTGATTTAAAACAGCTACAGTAATCTCTCATTTAACCAAAATTCAAGCAACCAGAAAAAATTGAAGAAATACAGTACAGCATGAACAATTCAGTTTTTCATGTGTTGCACTTTCTGTTTTCCCAACTCAGAAACATACATTACGTTTTTAGAGTTTTAAAAAGGAAGATACAAATAAATTCCCTCTCTCCAACCTGGGAACAAGTCAAACCAGTCAAATCTCAACACTTGCTCCATACTCACTGTCAGTTTACAACAGATTGCACATTCTCTGTCTGATCTCTGTCTCTCACACACACCCTCTTCAGCTTTCATGCATGCATTCACTCACTCTTTCTCTCTCTGATCTCTCATGCACACTCTTCAGCTCTTATACATCTCTTCGATCTCTCACACACAGTCACTTCTGCTTTCATACATGCATGCATTCACTCTCTCTCCCAGTCTATTCAATTCCAATCCACTCAGCATGCCACTGAAAACCATTCCACGTGCCACACTTTCTAGCAGAAATATAAGGTTCCAATATTATTATTCCAGCCAGGCTTTTAATTACTGTATTTCAATATTAAAATCAAATCAATGCAATTTTTATGGTATAGTATAAGGTACAGTAATAGTCAGGTCTGTTTTTAATAGTAACTTACACTTATCCAGCATCTACCAATCCCCACGGGTGCTGGTTAATTGAGAGTTTACTGTAATTTGGTGGACTTGAGGTTTTTGACCTTGAAGAATTTCCTTCTAGTAGATATTTTCCTGCGGCAAAGTGTGTCATTTACAATACTGTTTTCTCACCAAGGTGGTCTCTGAGCTCTTGCTTACCAATTGCGTTCATCTCCCCCGTACAGCTGTTCATTCCCCAAAACACTACCTTTCTTCAGAAAGCCCCTAATACAATCTGTCATCAGTCTGGTAGACATTCATCTGTCCCTGCACCACTCTTAACTCCACAGACATCCTACCTATACAACAGATTCACATTTTGTTTCCACTATCTCTCAATTTTTTTTTTTAACTTCTGCCCATTCCTTGTTGCCTAACAAATATCTTATCCCTCACATCTCTGTTCATTGAGAATACATAACTTTGAAACTACAGTTTTATGATGCTTCCCCTTCAGACCTGCAACCACCGAAACAGCCTTTTCTAAACTTGCCCTGGCTGAAACTCTTCTCCTTCCATGGATATTAGACAGCAGCCTAATACCTGTCTTCAGAAAGGTTTTTCTTGCTGACCTAATAGAAATCTGATAAGTTATTTTACCTCTCTCCAGTCTTTCCTTTTAATACGTTATCATTTTGCTTTTTCCCCTTAATTATTCTGCTGCTTTTGACTTAATCCTTGTAATGAACTGCAAGAAACTAATCTTTTATAATGAATAACTCCCCTAATTTACATGATCCTTCTTGGTGTTGACCCTGTACTTATACATTTTTATATATTTTCTGCAATTTGCTTTTTTAATCAAACATTGGCTTTTGGGGACTGGTGATGACTCTTCTGTGGCGAAGATTTAAATTCCTACTGTTTCTAAGATGCACATGGGGCACAATTACAAGTGTCAAGGAGATTAACAAATATATTGGTATTCTACATTAATTTGTACTTATCCCATATTTTAGGGTAGTGGGGGAATCATACCTTTCAACTGTAACAAATTTCTCAGTTAAAACCAGTTTTAAGGTCCAGATAATGGGGTGCCACGATTCCAGAGTGGCACCTCTTAATTTCCGATTTTTCCAGCTCTTTTTTCAAAATTTGTCGGCCTTGACCTGACATCATCGTGTGCGCAATGACATCAGCTATGTGAATAGCCTGCCAGCCTGTTGGATTGGAGCTCAAGAGACGTGCAAGCATTTCTGGCTGCTCCATTGCGAGGGAATTACAAACTGAAAGGAAATATTGCTCTTTCACGTTATGTTTTAATGCTATATTGTGAGGAAATTACTGTAAGGGGAGAAAGAAAGCTGCAAGACAAGTTCAGGAGAGGAGGTAAGTATGAACAGCTCCACAGGTCCATTACGAATGTATTACACTGTGTGTGTGTGAGCTAGCTTTACTTATTTAATGACTGCACTTCTCTTATTTAATGGCTGCAAGAAGGGTTACATTTGTTTATGGCTGCAGGCTCTGTGCTAGTGTGTATTTATTTTACTTTATTACATTAATGAACAGCAGGCTTTCTTTTACTTACTGGCTGCAGAGAAACTGGTGTGTGTGTGAGAGAGAGAGAGCTTTAATTATTTAACGGCTGAGCTTAACAGCTGCAGGAAGGGTTACATTTATTTACGGCTGCAAGCTCTGTGCTAGTGTGCTTTCGTTTTACTTAATTACATTAACAAACAGCTGCAGGCTATCTTTTACTTATTGGCTGCAGAGAAACTGTGCAGGCAGGAGAAACTGGTGTGTGTGTGTGAGCTAACTTTACTTATTTAACGGCTGAGCTTAACGGCTGCAGGAAAAGTTATATTTGTTTACGGCTGCAAGATCTGTGCTAGTGTGCTTTTCTTTTTATATTAATGAACAGCTGTGGACTTTCTTTTACTTATTGGCTGCAGGCAAACTGTGCTTTCTTTTAGTTATTGGCTGCAGTGTGTGTGTGTGTCCATGAATGTGGCATATGCATCTTTTTTGTACAATGTGTAAAACAGTCCTAATTGAACACCAATGCAGCACTGTATTGCCACCCAGCTTGTCATAGGTTCATAGGTTCATAGGTTTATACTAGGCTATCTGCCCTAAGGCATTTATAAGCCTAGCCCAAATTATTGTGGCTTACGCCACCCCTTATATGAAAAAATACTGTGCCCATTAGTTTGTTGTGCCTCTGTCCAGCAGTGACCCAGAGATGATTCCCGGGGTAAACCTACGATCTCCCATCCACAGGTCTAGATTTCTCTTGAACAGAGTCAGCGAGGTGCTCTGCCTCACATGGACCGGGATTTTATTCCACAGCATAGGGAGTCTCTGAGTGATAAATCTATCCCTCCAGCACGTCCTATTTATATCCGTGCTAAGGTTTAAGTCGCTTGCTCTAGTGGTTTTGGTGGATTTGGATTTTTGAGGTGGAGCATGTCCATTAATTCCGGGTTGGACATGGCCTTGTATGTCAGGCACATGTCACCTCTGAGCAGACGGTATGCGACTGAATAGAGCTGGAGTTTCTTCAATCTGGCAGCATATGACAGATTTTGGAGTCCCTTTATCCTTTTGGTGAGGAACTTTTGGGGTCTCTCCAATTGCTGCAGATGTCGGGTGAGATACATCCCGAATGGGGCATTGTACTCGATCATTGGTCTGATAAGTGAAGAGTACAGGGGAACAATGACCTCACTAGATCTGGATGTGAATCCCTTCATGATCAGGTGGGCAATGTAGAAGGTCTTTCTAACCACTTTAGCAATGTGAGTGTCAAAAGAAAGGCCACTGTCAACCTGGGTCCCCAGGTCCCTGATAACCTCTTCTGTGCTTAGTGGATTGCCACCTATATGGTAGCTTGGGGTTACCTTGTTTTTCCCGAAGGGTATGACTCTACATTTTCTGGCGTTTAACTTCAGGCCATGGCTCTGGCACCAGCTATCTGTTTCCGTGAGTCCCTTCTGAAGGATATCAGTGTGCGATGCACTTTCCACTATGGCCCAGTTTGCAGTCATCTGCAAACTTTGTCAGCCAAAGTCCTCCCATGTTGGCCTGTACTTCTGAGAAGTAGATGCCAAACAATAGGGGGCCAAGGACCGAGCCCTGTGGGACACCACTTGTGACCGGCTTGGAGTCTGACACAGCGCCAGCAACTCTAACCCTGTGGGTTCTGTCCTTAAGCCAGTTTGCAACCCATCTTGTGACATATGGGTTTACATTTAAGCTGGTAAGTTTTTCTACAATACCCGAGTGGGGTATTGTGTCGAAAGCCTTTGCAAGGTCAAGGTAGGCTGTATGGACTGCCTTTCCTCATCAATGGCCTTGGTGACTATTTCAAGAAGTCGACCAAGTTCAAAAGGCATGATCTTCCCTTGACAAAGCCAAACTGGGTCGGGTCCAATGTCTGCAAGTCCCCTATATCTTTGTTTATGAGCTCCATTATGATCCTCTCCATAGCTTTGCAGACTAGACTTGTTAAGCTTATGGGGCGGTAATTACCAGGGTCCGTAGAGGCGCCACCTTTGTGGAGTGGGACCACAGTTGCCGTGCGCCACTCCTTGGGCACGTATCCTGTGGTAAGGCTGAGATTAAACAGCTGCCTTATGTGCGGTTTAATTCCTCATTTAGCTCGTGTAGCACACAGCCGGGGACACCATCCGGTCCCATTGATGCTGTGTTTTTAGCTTTAGAGAGAGCAGCTTTCACCTGCGCATTTGAGATGTCCGGGAGGCTACACTCGGCTGGGATAGTTATCTCTCCTTTAGGGGAGAGGGGTGAAGTTTGCACTGAACCTGTCTGCCAGTATGTTGGCAATGTCTGTGGGTTCAGTGATTTTTGTATCATTTTGGACTAATTCTGAGCATATCTGTGAGTTTCCACCCAGGTTCCTAACATAGCTGAAAAAGGCCTTATGATTGTCCTTTGAATCCATGGCAATTTTTCTCTCAAAATTGGCCTTAGTTGATTTTATGAGTGCTCGTAATTTTTACTAATAATGATCAGGGTGACTTCCCTTTTATGGATTTTGTTCTATCATGTAATAGCTTTCTCCTCTTATTGTAAAGTTTGTTAATGGCTGGGGTCCACCAGACTGGACGTTTGCCCTTTGTGGAAAGAGTCTTGGTTTTATTTGGGATTGCCTGATCCATGCAGTCCTGGAGGTGTTCATAGAAGGCATTTGTAAGGGCTTCCAGAGCTTGGGTTGTGGTTGCCTCTGACTCAGGGGCCTTGAAGGATACCACACCAGTCTTGAGTAGTGTGAAGTTTGCTTTAGAGAAGTTCTTCACTATGGTCTTTTTGTTTGGGGTGGGGGCGGGATGTGGATTTCCAGTGAGATTAGTTTATGATCAGATCTCACCAATGAGGGATATACTTCCGTGTGGAGCATTTTGTCCCCATGTTTGTGACAATGAGATCTAGTATATTTTCTCCTCTCGTGGGAACAGTGACTAGCTGTTCCATGGCATTTGAATTTATGAACTCCAGGAACCGTTGGGCTAGAAAGTTAGGGCTTGAGTAATGTTCCCAGTCTATATTCGGTAGTTGAAGTCACCCAATATGATGGTGTTTGGAGATACATTTATACCCTCCAGTGTCTTCAGGAAGGCTGTGTGGGGTTCCTGAGTTTGAGAGGGTGGCCTGTAGCATGCTACAATTTGTAGAGCAGTTTTGCCTATTGTTAGTTGCACCTGGATGTTTTCCGAAGCTTCATGCGTTGCCACCAACCTGGAGGTGTGAGTATCCTTTATGAATATGGATACACCCTCCTTTTGTGGAGTGGTCCGGGTTTTGGGGCCGGAACGCATGATATGAGGTAAAACCTAATAGTGCCGGGGTGCTCTCAGGAGCCTTGAACCAGGTTTCAGTTACAGCACAGACATCGATGTTCTCCATACTGAGAAGGGCCTCGAGTGCGTGCATTTTGAGATTTAGACTTCTGGCATTGAGCAGCATTACCCTCAATTTCTTCCCATTTTTGTTTTCTAGGGTGGTAGGTTTAGAATTTGAGCCTTGCCTAAAAAGGCACTATGGGGGTGGCAAGAGCCTTAGCCAATATCCGAATCCCAGGGGTGACAGGTGCAAGCCGTCCCTTGGAAGCAGCGTGGCTTGTCAAGCATGTCATCCCAGGCAGACAGACACTGGATCCCCTTTGAATGACACCAGACATTAAGCCAATTGTTAAAGCTGATCATCTTGTCTCTATATTGTGGCATCATTCTTGGTGAAGGAAGGATACTGCTCAGGGTTAGGGTCATACCTGCCTGGGCTACATAATCAGAGAGCTCCTCTATGTCTCTTTTCATGCAGTCCAGGGAGGTACGTCTCAGGTCGCTCACACCAGCATGGACAATGACTGTGTCATATTTGTACTTGCTGTGGAGTGACCCGAGTGCTTGTGTTATGTGGCGGATTCTAGCGCCCGATAGGCAGCTTACTGTGACCCTCTCCTTGTTCAGCCTGGTGAGTGGGACGTCAGTGTGTCTGACTATGGAGTCACCTATGACAAGTATGTTTGGTGTTGTATTTGGCCTTAAGGGCTGTGACTGCTTTGCACACTGCTTTTGTGGTTTATGTGTTGCTTGTGGGGTGTCTTGAGGTAGCAGTTGTTTGGGTGTCAGCTTTGGAGGCCTCTGCTGTTTAGGTAAATTTTTACTCAGAGCCTCCGAGTATGTCTTTGTGTGTTTATGTGTTTGATTCAGTGGAGTGGTAGCATTATGTGAGGCTGGTTTTGTGGTGTGTGTAGTTGCCTTCTCCTCCTGTCTGGTCTTGCCAGTCCTGAGTTGAGAGAGCTCAGCCTCCAGTTTGGCTAAATAGCTGCATCTCTCAAGTATTTGTGTTATGTGGGAGGAGGAGAGGGTTGTCTGTGTACATGAGGCAGTTATAACATTGCCTCAAGATTCCCAGATTCACCAGCTGGACCGGAGAGGAGATTGACAACTGACCTTTGGACATGCTAGAATAATATTGGGAAATCCTTAATTGAAAACAAGGGCCAGTGGGGAGTGAGGGTGTAGTGCTTTTAATTTTTAGTGCTGACTTATATAATTGCTTTAGTGAGCAAGTGCCAGGTAACTTGAGTGCAATGTGATACAAGTAACTAAATGCAAAAGCGACAAACAGTAACTTTCTTTCAAGTGAAACAAGGAAATAAGTACAGTAAGCAATGCAGATATCACTAGTGATCCACAGAAGCTGAGAAGTTGCGTATTAGGTGAATTAGCTTCCAGGGAAATAACAAGCAAACAAACAACAAGTATATAAACAAAGCTAGATTCAGTAGGCCTGGATCTAGTCTATGATAGAGCAAACAAGGTGAACCAATTTCAGTAAGATACAGTTCAAATATTCAGGCACTATAAACCTTTAACCAGAAAATTCCCAGCTCAGAAGGGCAGAGTCCAGCCTCTTCTCCCACAAGAGTGCAGTCCACGAACCTTCTTAATGTAAAATAACTGGCCTGAAGCCCAAGTGCCTAAACCAGAACTAATACACTTGGACACTGGGCTCTCAATCAGCAGTTCCCAACTTAGAAGGATGAAAGCTACCTGTCCTGCCACCACAGTGCTTGCCACAAACCTTCCTAATGTAAAACAACTGGTCTGAAGCCCAAGTGCTTGTCCTTAAAATAATCCAGAGAGAAGGCAAATATGTATACAACCAATATGTTGTGAGGGAGATATGGTGAAAACATTCAACAGCTGTTTCCCATTTCTTCTTCACAGTGTTTATAAAAGCCATGTACAAGTAACAAACGCATTCTGGCTCATAGTACTTCCATACTAAACATTTGTCATCTACAGCATTTTATTTTTCATTTATAATTTGTTGCTTTAATCCCCATTTGAAATAACAGCCTCACTACGGCTTGAATTCTATCATGAATGTAGATGTAATAGAAAACAAAATCCTTTCCATTGCTTAAAGCTAAAGTATTAGCACCAGACAACAGTCCCATATATGGGCAGTTCAGATGGTTCAGCATCTATATACATAGCAGACTTTTGTTTGTGTTTAATTTAATTAACTAAGAATTTCTACAGAAGACAGCCTTCTGCCATAGTAGAGAACAGAATAATGATCATAGTGAGTAGACTAAAACAAGTTTTGGCCATTTTTTTATAGTCAGAGGTAGGGAACAACATTTTAAGGCATAACGTCTTAAAAATAATAATAATTAAAACTCTTCAAAATGGGTTTCACTTAATGTGGATGCACTATTCTTGATAGGACATTTCATTTATTTGTTCATCCTGCTGTTGGCCTTGATGAAAGGTAACTAAATGTCATAGATGATACTGAAGGCGTCATACAGGAAAAAGAAATATACAAAGCATCTGAAAGACTACATGAAAAACTAGTGGTAAAAATTGTGTGAAGTTTCTTGTTGAACATAGTCCTTTATTAAACTTGATGATCCCAGTAGCTTTTAACACCGAGACCCTGGATGTCTTGTCACAGATGAGAAACAGCACTGCTGAAACATAACTTCTATCATAAAAGTCACATTCTGGCATGAGATGGATACTGATGTCACTACTGTAAAGTAAATGTAGGGCAACTCTCAGAAACACTTCACACTATACAATAATCATTGGTTTTCATTGTTGTTTGGTTCAAATTTCTAAAAAAACAAGCCTTTGTTTTTTCAGTTTTCAGCTTGGTGTTGTGGCTTTTTAAACTGCTGCATTTTTCAAATAGTTGTATTACATGTTGAAAATATTGGGCTGATGTTGAAGATGGCCATATTACTCATTTCATAGAAAAAAAGTGTGATGAGGATGCAATTCACCCTGACATAAGAAGGCTCCAGTTCCTTTTTCATAGCACAAGTTTCCTGAACTCTAAACTGGTCCTGTTGTTGACGTGCTCACTATATGAATGCTGCTGCCTCTATAAAATGTGGCAATGTAACAGCACACCCTATATACTTAAACCTTACAAAATAATATAAATGTTCTCTTTTCTTTCCTTGCCTCTCTGCAACAGTCCTAATGTTATGCAAAAAAAAAAATAGAATTCCTATATGGAATTTCATGGTTTTATCCTAATTTTATGCTAAAAAATATTATTACTGAGAAGAATTTCATGTTTTTATTACAGAGTCTGTGCTGAAGACTATAGATTCTGTGCTTATTCACACCCCTTGTGATCCAAGCTTCAGTTTGTGTTTGAAATTTGGTATCTCACAATTCCATCAATGTGGATGGGGTTACATAATTATGTATGCAGATTTTATGTTAGCCAGCGTACAGATTTGTACTTATTTTTCATGGGCCTTTGTCCAGATTTTTGATGTTTCCAGGTTGAGAGGTATGTGGGGGATATAGAGTTTACAGGAGCCATCCACAAGGACTTCCGCAATTCTTCATTTGCATATTCTGCAATGAAGAATTGTGGAAGCCCTGTTTTGAGATTGCTTTTGCTTAGTTGAGAATACATAGCTCAAGTCAGTGTTCCACCCCAAGCATAAATTCTTTTGAAATCTGGCCTACTTGTTTTTAAATTTTGTTTTACTTTTTAAAGTAATGTAGATCTGAGATAGTGTTTTTTTTTTGGTAGATTGGTTAGGGTATTCTGAAGGTGTAAATGCCTATGTTTTTGGCATTTGTAGAGTATGAACCATTACTTTAGCTTGTAGCAAGTTGCATAAATATGGCACTGCAGCAAGAAGGCAGAACTGTATCGATACAGTATGAGTGTCTTTAAATATTTTATGACATTCCAATTTAATAAAACGTCTCTAGTTTGTTAGATATTTTTTAATTCACACCTTTTACAAGGAGTCTACTATCAAGACAAATGTACGCATTGCATTGTTTAGCTAGTAAATATGTATGTATAATACATATATATATTTGGAATTAGTGTCAGTACTCCATTATTCCATTCACTGTTACATTGATGTGTTTAATGTCGACACAGTAACATCAAATCAAAAACGTTGACACATTCTGCCCATGATCTGAGGTTACTCCTCAGGACATGCATTTATGCAAAGAGCATTTTTGCAGCACTGCAAGCCCCCTGCATCCCCCATTCCCCCTGCTAATTATACACTAACTCTGACATTGTACAATCCTTGGGGAAGGAGAGTATTCCCTTTCCCTGGGGATTATCTTTCTTGCACAACTGTTGACCATCTGCATTGTTGATCAAAATGGGTTGACAATATAGAGGTCAAGGTTAGCTATGCTCAACCAACCTCATGGAAATCATATTTATATATAGATAGAGATATGTAGTGGTCTTAAAAAGTGGAAAGAATCACCTGGAATTCAGTAAGAAAATATTAGCACAGGGAAGACTGTATGACTGTTACAGTCTGTAACTATTAGGGCGAATATTGTACCAGTGCTAAAACCCAAAACAGAAATTCTAAGATAACCTTCTTTAAACATTTTTAGAACACATTCTATGGCAGGATTTTTTTTTGGATGAACCCCATCCAAAAAAAAAATGACATCCCTCTGCTAGGCAGCTCATTCATGGCTAATAACATAGAGTAAGTCTTTCCCTTTCATTGAAGCTCTTTCTTTTCTTAATAAAGGTGATGAGTAGTCAAGCCATTAAGAAGCTAGGCAAGAAGGTCAAGGCACTCCATTCCCAGCTCCAACGTTCATCTGTTTACCTGCTGCAGTGGTTGTAGACCCTGTCAATCACTAATAAATATGAGAATGAGGGAGAACAATGTGCCTATAAATAGATGGAAGGGATTGTTCTTCCCGTACACAAGTGAGGTAATTCACATAAAGTATAATGCTGAGTACAGGCCAGAAGCCCCCATCTGTCTGCTGGTGAAGGCATTAGAGGCACATTCAAAGGCATAGCATAGGTTCATAGCACACAGAAATCTTCCTGATTGCTCACAACATGGATACAGAGCAGGGTATGACATTTAACCAACACACTTCTAGTCATATCAGAAAGTTTTACATTTCAGAGTCACTCAGGTAAGGCTCATATAGTAACACAAGCAGAAGGTCATCAAAGTGGAAAGGATAACAATGAAGCAGGGAGTTCAAGAAATAAGGAGAGAGTAGGATTTTGGATGCAGATCTTTAAAGAGAACAACTTCTTCTTTTGGCTTTTCCCGGTTAGGGGTCGCCACAGCAGATCATCTGCCCACTCATGATTGGCAGTGGAGTTTTACAGTGCTGAGTTGCCAGTCCGGCACCCAACCTTCCACAGAAGGCACACACACACACACACACACACACACACCTAGGGCCAATTTAGAGTGTCCAATCCACCTACTATATGTCTTTGGGATGTGGGAGGAAACAGGAGCACCCGGAGGAAACTCACGCGACCACAGGGAGGACATCCAGACTCCGCACAGAAGGCACCCCAGCTGAGAATCGAACTGGAGAACCTCTTGCTGTGAGGTGCCAACGCTAACCGCTGCACCACCGCGGCCGCCCAGTTTAAAGAGAACAACTACCATGCATAATATTATAAAGTTGCAGATAATATTATAAGAACTAAGTCAACCCAGGAATGGGAAAAGAAGATTTTGCAAATAGGGACGACTGCAAGGCAAGATAGGTGGGAATTTGCTGGGGAAACTGGCAATATGGTGGAATGAGGTGAAGCAGAAGTTTGGACTGAAGGTTAGAGATTGCCTCCCCTACCAGAGATTTATATCAGAGTATAGGCAAAGAGAAAAGGATAGGGGAATCCTAAATGAAAGACCAGTTCTAGTACAGTTTTTACTTGAGAACAGAAGTGGCTATTAAAAAGTGGTAATTAGTGTAGCATACAAAATATTGCATAATAACTACAAGAAGCAATCACAGGAGCTTAGAAAAGATTGGGAAGAGACTGGAAAAAGAATCTGCAAACGCGCAAATGGAAGGACATACATATGGCTCCCATGTATGCAGCAAAGTCTAGAAAGTGAAGAATATTTGCATGGAAATGTTTGCATAGATACTTTTATACCCCAAGCAGACTTCAATGAATGTTTCTTGTAGTAGATACCAAATGCTGGAGGTATAGTTATAATGGGAAAGAGAGAGAAAGAGGTAAGTGGGATAGTGTTTTGTGTGTGTGTGTGTGTGTGTGTGTGTGTGTGTGTGTGTGTGTGTGTGTGTGTGTGTGTGTGTTTAATGAATTGGCAGATTTTAAATCTTTGTCAGAAATACTGAAGGTTAAATGAATCTAAGGAAATGGTTCTTTTGAGCTGGGACACAGAATCTGAATTGTTATAGTAAGACCTTATTAAGTTTAATGTCATTGGCAGCCAAAAAAGCAATTATTTGAAAAAAAAATCAAAGTCTAAACCAACTGTATTTGAATCATTGGATATTGTTAGAGATAAAAAACTGGAAGTGGGGATCTTTAGAAAAGGAAAGCAGTAAATTGCATAGAAATAAATGGAATTTGTGGGAACAGTACATGCAGAATAATGTTCAGGAGGAGGAATGAGGTTTAAGAGAAGGCAGGAACTGAGCAATTTTTGTAATGTTAGAGTGAATAACCATTACAAAAAAAAAAGAATATTTATCTGTGTAAGAATTGATAATGCTGTACTGTACTGTAATTAGTTGGAATGAGACCGAGAACAAAAGTTTTTATTTGGTAATTACTCAAACTCATGCTGAATAGGTGCCCGTCTTTCCTTTGTGGACCAAGTCTTGTTTACTTTTTAGAATGAATTCTTCAAACACTCTAGTTAATTTAATAAGGCTTTATTAGATGCTTACAATATCTGAATACTGTCTTCATTAACAGTACTGATAAACAATTAGTGTTTAAAGTTACTGCACGTCATATTCTGATTGTTCTGAATAAAGTAAACTAACATAGTCTTTATATGACCTATCTTCTGTACTCAGGCTCGAGTGTCTGTCATCCTCTCTGAAGTAAAAGGTCGAATGAACTTACTAACCTTAACTGAACTGCTGTCCTGAACACAGCATATTATATTGCTTCAGTCCAATAATTTTCCTTATTTACTTCTAACCTTGGTCTCAGGCTTTGACTCGTATGTGCAACATTTCATTAAGGAACATTTCATAGTTAGCAAGATTGTATCTTTCCCTTGAGCAAAGAACATTCTGTCTGCACACTTCATGCTTATCTAATAAACTGTCTCTCATGTTTGACCAGCAAGGTTATTTTATTTTCTGCTTAACTGTCTTTTATGCATAAATAGAACTATTTATTTTACAAAAGTAAAATCACCAAACCCAAGGATAACTGGATTATACAAAGATCAAAAAATGTAGAAAGTTCCCAAAACAAGTATAATCTAAAACACAGCCAGATTAGAGATTAAAAAAAAAAAAAAAGTCTTTCGGCTTTTCCCGGTTAGGGGGTCGCCACAGCGGAACTCCCGGCCGCTAATGATTGGCAGTGGATTTGTACGGTGCTGAGTTGCCAGTCCGATGCCCAACCTTCAAAAAAGGCACGCCCATTCACACACGCACCTACCTGCATGTCTTTAATGTCACTCGACCGCGGGGAGGACATGCATACTCCACACAGAAGGCGCTCCAGCCGAGAATCAAACGGGAGAGCATCTTGCTGTGAGGCGGCAACGCTAACTGCTGCAACACCGCGTCTTACAACTATGGCCAGAGTAAAGATACAGAAGTTTTATTTAAAGATGGTAAGTGCTTTCATGAGAAACCTCGCTTCCTCAGACCTTTAATAAAATACTTACACTACAACTTCCAATTTAAAAAAAAAACTTCTAGGTTGCACTATAGAGCATGGGAGTACTTCTCCCTATGGTAGTTGCAATTATTGTCAGCATTTAGATCAAAGTGGTGAATTTGTTCACCCTCAAGATGGAAAGAAATATGTATTTCATATAAATGCAGATTGTAATAGTGTGGATATTATTTATTTGGCACACTGTATACTTTGCAAAAGTTTTTATATAGGAAAAAATCGCTTGAGGGACTGGATCAGAGAACACTTCTATAATATTAGAATTAAGAATGTGAATAATGCATTGGCAAAGCATATTATGAATAATGGCAATGACCACAGTTTTAAGTTTATGGCTGTGGATCAAGTAAGACAAACATATCGGAAGGGAGATTTAAGAAATTATACAGAGGTGACAGAAACTAAGTGGATAATTAGGTTATGTGCAGACACTGGATTTGGTTTAAATTGATTTATCCCATTAAAACCAGTTTTAAAGGCTAGGCCGCTGTTTAAATAATTATTGTGGCCATTATGGCTTCTATATTTATTTTATTCTAACATGTTTATATTTAATACATTTATATTTGCATATTTATTTTTGTGTGTGATATTAGAGTTTTTCTGATGCTTGACATATGTTTTACAGTCAGGATATTTGTTTTATGAAAATAGCATTTTTAATACATAGTTTTTTGCAAGAAGTACATTTTTATATATTTCTATATATTATTTTTATTGTTTTATTCATTGAGAAACAGTATATACACTTTATTGACCTCAACAGCAGAAGTCATTGTTTTTTCAGAGTTGCAACATATCTTGAATGTATATTATATATATAGAGAGACAATATTTATAGTTTGAGAATTTTCACAATAGAAACAAATGTTTATGCATTAGTTTTTGCAATGGTGCAACCAATGTTTTATGAGTGTCCCATGGGTCATTCAGAAAGCTTTTGTAGTTGAATATATTGTTCTATGTGTTGAGCAATTCTTGAATGTATATGTAATTATTTGTATATATAGCATTTATTATTACTACAGAGCCTATTGATTCTGCATTAGTTTTTGTATTAGAGTAACCTAGCTTTTCATACTAAAATCTACTGTTTTTGCTTTAAGTAACAGTGTTGCTTTAAGTACCTTTTGTAGCAAGGGTTACTTAGTAACTAATCTGTATCAGGTGACTCTCATCCTTTATGGGATTGGAAGGCAGTTTTTTAAATTGGAAGTTGTAGTTTAAGTATTTTATTAAAGGTCTGAGGAAGCGAGGTTTCTCGCGAAAGCACTTACCATCTTTAAATAAAACTTCGATATCTTTACCCTGGCCATGTTTTGGATTATACGTGGGAACTTTCTACAATTTATTTTATACTTTAGCCTGTCTTATGTCTGTCTTATGTCTAATAACTACTTTAAAATGAAAATCCCTAATCTAACAATCTTTTCAGCGTACAAACTGCTGAAGTTTGAATAATTCTTGAATAATTCATTGAAATGGCACGTTTCAGAGGTAGCGGTCATTTTTACGGATCTGTTATGGTCTGATTATCTCTGAAATACAACTACTGTTGCCTTTAAAGGCGCGATATGCAATATTTTTGCTGTTAAATGTGAGAGATGCAATCTTTTTTATGTTACAAAACTATCGCTAGTAACATTCTCTTCCACTTTGCGTTTGCACGTGGATTGTAGCAGAAGGCTTGTTGTAGAGTTGGTAGTAATTTTAACGCTCAGTTTATCTTCCACAACTGTTTTCTGTGAACGGTAATTCTTGGCGTTTAACGCTCTCAACGTAAACGCTTGCACTGATACAGTGCTTACCTTTTGTGATAGCCCTTAACAGTCGTCTGAAAGAAATAAAACCTTAATATTGCCCTATATTGCTAAAAGATTTTCTTTTATAACAATTAGCAGACAAACTTACCTGTTACAGTTACGAAGCCTCCTCTTCAGGCGAGTACACTCGCATAGAGCTGAAATTAAGGGATTGCTACTAAAGTCTTTAGTAACGTTATCATACTTTAGCGGTGATTACTTTACTGTTATTTTATAACTTATCACTACCTTTACTATTCCTCTCAAGTATATTGCTAAAAGATGTACTTTCATAGCAATTATCAGACAAACCTACCTGATACAGTTACAAAGTGTGCTCTTCAGGTGAGTACACTCGCACAGAGCTGAATTTAAGGGAAAGCTACTAAAGTCTTTAGTAACGTTATCATACTATAGTGGTGATTATTCTACTATTATTTGATAACTTATCATTGCCTTTACTATTCCTCTCAAGATTGGATATAGCTTACTGTAGACAATATCCATCTGTTTATCCCTAGCCTACACTAACGCAGCTCATTCCAGCCTAGATTTATGTATGTAATTTAGTAGGTTGATGGAACTATAGCTGTGCCTGTACTACTTTACTTTCTCTTCAGTTGCTGTAAGACAATTTAAGGAATGTTATGCCTAGATGTGTTATGTAGTGTTCTCTTTAGATGATTTAAGACAATGTAACAATTGTTCTGGCTAGTTTATTTAGAACAATTTAGATTACTAAATGTTCATGTGTCTACTACATGTAGTTGCAGCTGTATACCTGTTTTCTTTTGCCTCCTAATCCGGGTATTACCTATCTCACTATCTTCTCTCCTCCACTTTTACCAGCCTTGTGAACCGGTACACTCCTGTACTTAATACCTGACTTCACCCTCCTGGAAGTGTGTGGAAGCTATTTGAGCTAAGAAAGTTCCCACCAGCTCCCCAAGAAGCCATCTTATTATGACTGTTAAAGTATGTGCAGCTTTAGATACTAGACCTCATCACCATCATTTCAGGTCTACTAACCTTACTACGCTAGGCAAGTTTTTTCCCTTTCAGGATATCCAGCAGCCTACAACCCCCTCCCCTCCTACTATTTCTTTCTGTCCTATTACCAAACGCTCACAGTCAGCCCATATTCTTTGCTTTTTAAACTTAGCCCAACTCCTCTCTCCCTGTAGTCTGCCACCCTTGTATTAGAGCGAACTGCTGCAATTCAGTTACTGGACACTAGGTGGCGCATTACCACTGTAGTTCTGTATCCCTATTCATTACACTTATTTCTCAATGCACATCCCCTAGCCCTGTTGTTCTTTCTGTTTCTTCCCTACACGGACATCTTCCACCTCCCATTTGTGTCCCTGAGTACTTTTTTCTTCACCTGAACTCTCTGACATACATATGCTCCTATGCTAAACGCCTAACTTACCTCTACTTTCTGTTGTTTTCTAACTTACCTGCTGAATTCTCCCTTTTTACTGATTGTCTTCCCTCGCTGTTCACTCTCTCATCTGAACCCGCTCCGTTCGCCCTTCGGGCTCACTCTGCTCCCCTACCCTGCCCCCAATCCCCACCCACCCCCAGTGGTCCTACACTTATTCGTCTAGTAGACACACCCCTATCTTCTTCAATCCAATCAAATTGTTAACTCCATAAACCACTCCAAACCTCTAAAGTGTACCACACACCCACTAATTAACAAATCTAGCTCCTCCCCTACTTACCTATCATACTACCCCTCTCCATC
This sequence comes from Protopterus annectens, assembly GCF_019279795.1. NCBI lineage: Eukaryota > Metazoa > Chordata > Ceratodontiformes > Protopteridae > Protopterus > Protopterus annectens. The sequence continues at coordinate 1,362,009,430 of NC_056725.1, forward strand.
TGTACCCTCACTCTACTTCCCATCCCTTTGCTCACTACCCCAATCATTACAATGTGTACAACTTTCTTTCCTTCACAACTTAAATTAATTATCTCCTTATCACTTCTATCTTCTCTTGTCACTACGTACCGCTTAACATCCTACGAATACCCACTTAACTCTTCTCTTCCCTTTCCCTCTAAATATACCTCTACATCTATATCTCCTTTCTCTCCCACCTTCTTAAATCTCACCTATCAGCCTAACTACCCACTAGCTAAATACCACAGACTAGCACACTTCAAATCAAGCAAACTAAAAACTAGGAAAATATTTGACTGTATTTACAAACTTCCCCAAGCAAAATATTATAAACTCCTCCACTCACTATTGGATGGAGATATTCATCCTAACCCTGGCCCACACCATACCAATACCAATGTCCACAGAAAACAAGACAAACCTCATTCTCTATTATCCTCCATATCTACCAACTCTCTCACTATTGCCCATCTAAACATACAAAGTATTTGCAATAAAATCACTCAAGTCCATGCCCTCCTAGAAATCCATCAATTTGACATTTTATGCTTAACTGAAACATGGCTCAAGCCAACCATTAAAGACAATGAAATCACTCCCCCCGGGTATAGCATCATTAGACTTGATCACACTGCCAAAAAGGGTGGAGGGGTAGCAATTCTCTACAAAACAAAATTCCAGTTTAGTAATCTCAATCTGACTCTTACTGTAGATAATAATGCCGAAATAATCAGCTCCAAACTTCAAGTCAACACTTCCAAAGCCATAAATATAATTTGTGCATATCTCCCTCCAGGAAATAACATTAATACCCTTGAATGTATCCTCAGTTCACTCTCCACCAACCTCCCACAAGAAACATTAGTCTTAGGTGACTTTAACATTGATTGATTTACCTGTAACAATACAAATCCCACCTCCCATATAAACCTCTATGGCTTTATACAACACATCAATAGCCCTACTAGAACTAACAAAACCAACAATAATGAAACCACCTTAGACTGGTTCCTCACTAATACTCCCCAACAGAACTACCAAGCAGGTACCCTACCAGAAGACCTAAGTGACCAGTCATTAACATATATTATTAGACATAAAACCAACCTAATCTTACCTACTGCCTACAGAACCTTACGCTCCAAAAAGCAATTTAATATTGAGCATTTTTGAACTGAGTTAAGACTATGTAATTGGTCCCCGATAAAATATCTCCCACTTAACGAAGCAGTAGATTACTTCAGTTCCACTTTCTTGTCTATCCTTGATCACCATGCCCCAAGTCATACTATTAGAACCAAAGTTAAAGCAGCTCCCTGGCTGACCAACAGTACTAGGCAAAAAATTATTCTCAAAAACAAATCTTGGGCAAAATGGTGTACCACAAAAAATCTATCAGACCACCGATACTTCAAAGAGCTTAGGAATAGTACGAAAAAAGCCATCCTGACAGACAAAAAGAACTACTACCTTCAATTACAACAAACCTCCAAAAATGAACTTAAAAAATTCTGGGCCAGTATAAATAATCTCTTATCCCCAAGTCAGTCTATCACACCCAACCCTCAAGACTCTAACCCAGACAATCCCACACAAACTGCCAATGACTTCAATTCTTTCTTCACTAATACCATCCAAACTCTTGCTAGTCACCTATCTTCTGACACCTCTAAACTACTCTTACCTACCACAAATACTCCTCCTACTCTTCACTTACAACCTATATCTACGTCCTTTGTCTCATCTCTGCTCCAAAAACGTAAACCTACCACCCCATCTACAGACAAACGTCCTGCTGAATTCTTGCAAATTGGAGCCAAAGCCATTGCTTACCCTATTTCTATTCTGATAAATAGACCTATTAATGAAGGAATCTTCCCTTCTATCTGGAAGATACCTCACATTATCCCACTACACAAAGGGGGGAACTGTAATGACCTTTCAAACTATCGCCCGATAGCACTACTATCACCTCTAGCCAAAATTATGGAGAAATGTATCCACAAACAACTTCTTAACCACCTTCTCCAAAACAATCTACTTGCTAACAGCCAGCATGGATTCAGACCTTCCCACAGTACTTCTACTGCCTTACTCTCCTTTACCAACACCATCAACCACAACCGCAACAACAATTATCTATCATCTTCAATCTTCATTGACTTATCTAAAGCCTTCGATATGGTTAATCATAAACTCCTCTTGCACATATTACAATCTCTTTCACTTGACACTCCTTCCTTAACTTGGTTCACATCTTATCTTGATAACCGTCAGCAGGCAGTACTCTGGAAAAACTCACTATCTAATCTCCTACCTATCTCTTTAGGCGTACCTCAAGGCTCTATCCTAGGCCCCCTCTTATTTTCAATCTTTATTAATGACCTCCAATCAGCTATCCCTAACATCACCTGCATACAATATGCAGATGATTCTACTATAATCTGCACTGCCACCTCTCAAAATGAACTTCAGTCTCTTACCCAAAAAAACTTTTCTTCTGTTGAAAAATGGTTCTCTGATCGTTGCCTTCTCCTCAACCCCAAGAAAACCAAACTGTTACTGTTCCCACCTACCCATAAATTTACACCACTTAATTTCTCTCTCACATCCACTGATAGCACTCTCATTTCTCCTGACTCTACTACAAAATTACTAGGAATAACTGTTGACAACAATCTAAGCTTTGACTCACACATCAACAACACAATAAAAGTAGTTAACATTAAAATTGGTTCCCTCTACAGAATCAAACCCTTCCTTACACATGAAACAAGAACCATCTTAGCTAGATCTCACATTATCTCTACTCTTCTATATGCCTCCCCCATCTATACTAATCTCTACAAAAGCAACCTGAAGAAACTTGATACATCCTACTATAATATTGCTAGATTCGCTACAGGATCCCAGTTTCGAACTCACCACTGCCTGAACCTAAGACAACTAGGTTGGCTTGAATTTACCAACAAATTAATACTTCAACAGTTCTTAATAGCTCACAAAATTCTACACCAACCAACTAAAATACCAATACTCTCTAACCTTGTTACACCTTACAATAACATGAAACAGCTACGCTCCTCAAACAAACTACTGATTTATACACCCAAACCTAATAACTCAGCAGGGGACTGCCTCTTTTCCAACTCTGTTGGAAAAATGTGGAACAAACTACCCTCTGATATCACATCTTTGTCTACACTCTCACTTTTTAAAAGACAACTGACTATGCATCTCAATAGTCAATGGCTTTGCCCCTGTACCAACCCAGATTAACGTCCCCTCTTACTCTGTCTCTTTTTCTTACCCTACACCCTCATAACTTTCCTTTACATAATATCTATGTAGAGAAATGTTATCTCATATACACAGTATGACCACTGTAAAAAAAAAAAAAAAAAAAAAAAAAAAATTTTTATTATTTCTTTGTTTTAAGACTTTATTCTCTTTGTTTGTTCCTATCATAGTTGTACATTGCATATATTGTCTAACTTTGTTTTTCTAAATTCTAATCTTGTATGGCCTATTGCTGTATAAACATGTAATATTCCATTGGAGCTTTTCTCCCCGGGCCTCTACTGAAAATGGACATGTATCCAGTTAGACTAGCCCGGTCAACAAATGTAAAATAAATAAATAAAATTCCAAGGATAGTCACTCACCTAAACTGAAATAGAAATCTGTTAGAGCAGTGCCATATTAAGACTTGCCTCTACAAGTGGAAATAACACAATTATATTCAACCTGAGGCAGCATGGTGCTTTCAGAATTAAGCTAACTGAAGTCAAACATTCTTCCTTAAGAACACTCTGCGTTTGAAACTTAATGTTTGTCTGCTTAGTTCACTCAGGTAGCTGCTTATACGTTCTTCTACTTATTTCCTTACAAACTAAGTAATTGTATCTTACCTTTTCAGACGTCATATTACTACTTCAGTAATACCTACACCAGGGCTGGAAGAAGATTCTCCACACCAGTTGGCTATGTCCTGCACTAAACAATGAGCACATAATAACCATTTTTATTCAGTCTCTTACTCAGCACAGACAGTGATGTTGGTCCATTTACAAACTTTTACTTCTACTTTGCAGCCAATTGACCACATTCTTTCTGTCAGTAGTAATGCAATATTGATACATTCAGCACTAGTTGTACTGTGGAGCTTGCTTCCAAAGTGAAACTGTTTCTGGCATACACTGTCCTCAGGGCTGGGCCCTTCTCCATTTGTCCTTCCTCCTCTTGGGTGCGTTTCACTCCCCTAGCCTACCACAATTTCCACCTCAACTAAGTTTTAGACCTTCCTTATCTTCTCCCCTTCCACATTCCCAGTGACCAGTAGTACTTCTCCACAGGCACTCCCTACTGGTACTCACCAACACTCCCCCATCTGCCACAACACTCTTACACGTCTCTAATTGTTTAGTTAGTTTGTATCCACTTCCACTTCTTCTGATCCTACAATCCACTTTAGCCAAGACCTTATTAACCCTTCTCTGCCCATTAAGCCATTTTATCTACAAATATTGCATCCCTCCCTCTACTCTTTCCCTAACACTTATCTATAATAGCACCCTACCTATGCAATATCTCTCCATGCCACTGTTATAAAGATTCTAAACTCTCATAGGTTCATAGGTTTATACTAGGCTATCTGCCCTAAGGCATTTATAAGCCTAGCCCAAATTTTTGTGGCTTACGCCACCCCTTATATGAAAAAATACTGTGCCCATTAGTTTGTTGTGCCTCTGTCCAGCAGTGACACAGAGATGATTCCCGGGGTAAACCTACGATCTCCCATCCACAGGTCTAGATTTCTCTTGAACAGAGTCAGCGAGGTGCTCTGCCTCACATGGACCGGGATTTTATTCCACAGCATAGGGAGTCTCTGAGTGATAAATCTATCCCTCCAGCACGTCCTATTTATATCCGTGCTAAGGTTTAAGTCGCTTGCTCTAGTGGTTTTGGTGGATTTGGATTTTTGATGTGGAGCATGTCCATTAATTCCGGGTTGGACATGGCCTTGTATGTCAGGCACATGTCACCTCTGAGCAGACGGTATGACTGAATAGAGCTGGAGTTTCTTCAATCTGGCAGCATATGACAGATTTTGGAGTCCCTTTATCCTTTTGGTGAGGAACTTTTGGGGTCTCTCCAATTGCTGCAGATGTCGGGTGAGATACATCCCGAATGGGGCATTGTACTCGATCATTGGTCTGATAAGTGAAGAGTACAGGGGAACAATGACCTCACTAGATCTGGATGTGAATCCTTTCATGATCAGGTGGGCAATGTAGAAGGTCTTTCTAACCACTTTAGCAACGTGAGTGTCAAAAGAAAGGCCACTGTCAACCTGGGTCCCCAGGTCCCTGATAACCTCTTCTGTGCTTAGTGGATTGCCACCTATATGGTAGCTTGGGGTTACCTTGTTTTTCCCGAAGGGTATGACTATACATTTTTTGGCGTTTAACTTCAGGCCATGGCTCTGGCACCAGCTATCTGTTTCCGTGAGTCCCTTCTGAAGGATATCCGTGTCCGATGCACTTTCCACTATGGCGCCCAGTTTGCAGTCGTCTGCAAACTTTGTCAGCCAAAGTCCTCCCATGTTGGCCTCATTTAAACCTCCCTTTCCACAAGCAAAATATAAAATTCACCTTGAATAAATGCCTTCTGTCACTCCTATACTTCCCAGTGCTATTCCTGAGTGGAGACATCCACCCAAAAACATGTTTTATTAAAACAAATACTCACCAGTTCTGTTCTAACCAGGCCATACAACACCCTCTCTCCAGCCACAGCTGAATATCAGGTCTATAAATATTCGCAGTATACATAACAAAGTCTCAGAAATACACGTTTGAATGCCCCACTAATCCCCACACATTCTAGCCATTTCAGAAACCTGGCTTAAACCCCACAGTATAGATTCTGAAATTCTACCTCCCCCAGTTATAATATCATCAGAGCAGACCATCCTCCAAAAGCAAGCCTGTGGAATTACTCTTTTATGCTCAAACTATTTTGGACTTGCTTCTTATTTCACTGCTGTACCCAAATTCCACAATCTTGAATTATTTGTTTATTTCCGTAAACTAAACTGGCATAAACATCTGCAGAGTTGTCTTCTGCATTCTCCCAGGTAATAATGTGGACACTCTGGAAAATATACTCTAGTGGATAACTAATGCATTCATAAATTAAACAAATCATTCTAGCTGTCAATATTGACTGACAGACCTTTTCCGACTATTTCCCCAGTGCAAGCATTAATCTATTGTGCCTATCCCAAGTCATTAACTCCCCAATATGTTACAATAAATCCTTCTACAAAGGTACTAAATTAGACTGGATTTTGATGTCTGAACCAAGCAAATGCAGCTCTTTTGGAACTCACTCGGACACCCTTCATGATTACCCCCCTACCTATGCCTACAGACTAATAACACATCAAGTCAAACAACACATATATAGACTAACCGGAAACCTCTCACAGTTCAACCTTCGTGTGTTCACAGCAGTCATATAGTCCATCAACAGGTCCTTCCTAAAATTCTTCTCATTAGAAGATGCTGTACTGACTCAACAAACTATTCCTGGATATATTAAGTTTGTATATCCCTACTGTAAGGGAAAGGGTAAAATCTAACTATGCCCCATGACCATGGCTGTCCAAAAACTCAAACTCACATAAAAGAGACAAAGCCTATAAACTATGGCAAGCCAATAAAACATCCCAACTTCAGCAGAAATTCAAGGAGCTCAGAAACCAAAGAAAATAAATGCAAATATAAAGCAATACTTCCAACTTCAGCAAAAATTCAAGCAGGTCAGAAGCCAAACTAATAAATAAATAAATGTGGATAAAAAAGCATACTATAACAGTATGCAAACCAATGTTGACACAACCCTAAAAAGTTCTGGACCTCTATCAAAAACTTCCTGCACCCAGGAACTAAATCCAGTCATACCTCTCAACTGTCCCTGATTTTGACTCACATTTTAACTCTGTCCCTCTTAATCCCTCCTAAAACTAGTGACTTTTGGAGGAAAGGTGGTGAATTGCACTTAATGAATAATGACAATAATTAAGAGTTATAAACTTCTTTTACTTCAGAAAATGTGTATTAATTCATATGCTCTGATTCTGTTAATGTTTCAAGTTAATAACACTGATATTTTAAAAGTGTCCCTGATTTTTTCTTGACTTGTGCCTGATTCTGTTGAAATTTGCCCCCAATTGGTTGAGAGGTCTGAATCCAATCTATATCCCTTACCTAACTGCACTGACTTAGAAAATGCAACCCAGTTCATGATATTTTATTGACAGTATTGCAGCCCTTAGCAAAAATAACTACTCTAGTACACCCCATATTCCTCATCAGCCTCCTATTGTTCCAACTAACTCTTCCATATCAATGACCCCTTCTTTGATCACTTCTGATACTTCTCCTACCTTTATCCTAGAAACAGTATTCTATCTCAAACACTAAGACACTTAACACACACAAACTGTGATCCATGTGTGCTGACAAACCTTCCTGAAGAATTCATAAAAATAGCAGTCAATGTATTAGCATACCCTGTGTCTATACTAATCAACAGATCCATATGCGAATCCTATGTTCCTAGCTTCTGGAAAAAATCCTACATCACAACACTTTACAAAAGGAGGAAACTCCACTGAGATCTCAAACTTCCAACCTATCGGTATTTCTCCATTTTCAACAATTCTGGAAAAAATGTATTCACAATCTGCTCCTCAAGCATCACCTTCAACAGCAAATCCTCACTCCCACACAATAAGAGTTCTGCACACCCATAGCTTAACAACAGCCCTTCTCTGTTTCACAGACACCATTAACAAAGCTGTGGATGAAGGTAAACTTATCTCTACTTTATTACTGTACTTATCCAAAGCCTTCAGTACTGTTTCATACAGCAAACATCTGCAAAAAATGTCCACACTTGAGCTGCCTGATTCTACCCTATTTTGGTTTACTAGCTACCTGACAGGTAAACAGAAATCTGTAAACTGGCTAAGCTTCTTCTCACCTTTCCTACCTATTGCCATACAGGTTCCCCAAGATTCTATATTAGATCAACTTTTAATTAATATCTTCATAAATAACCTCCACACTTCAACTAAACTAGCATCACTCTTTCACTCATATAATATGCAGACAACTCCACTCTGATTTGCTCCTCCAACAACCTGATCCACCTTCAACAAATAACTCAAGAAACCTTTGTACAGAAAAAAATGCCCAGCTACTGCTTAATCCTAAATAAGTTACTATTCTTCCTTAAAAAAACACACCAAAGATAGACATCTTTAACATTACCTCTCTGAATAGCACACAAATTGTAGTCTCACACACCAAATTACTCTGCCTAACCATCAACAACAACCTTATATTCAACATTCACTTTCTCAATGCCATTCAAAAAACTACCAAAGGTTTGAAATTCTCTATAGAAGCAAGAAATCTCGCTTCATCTACCAAGGTTACTCTAGCTATGACATACATACTTCCCACTCTTCTTTAAAGAGCTCCAGTATTTAACAATCTACTGACCAAATCAATCCCTAAAAATCAGACAATAAAATACTCCTTACTACCCATAAGCCTCACAACACAGCCAGCCAGCCAGCCAATGCCTTTACTCTCACTATGTGGAAAAATTTGGAAATGAATCCCTGCTTCCATCCTCACCAAATATTTTAACCTTCAAGTTCTTACTTAACTACACTTGGCTCGGCTCCTGTTGTACTCCAGGCTGGGATGTTTTCTAAGCTCACACTTACACCCCTTTCTCAGTCTCCTTATAACTATTCCTTCCACAGAGTATATGTACGTTCCTTCTATGCTTGTTATATTTTCCTATATTTTCTTCCAATTTATATTAAAATTATTCTCTCATTTTTCACTTTCACTGTAAGATATGTGTTCTGTCATTCTGCATTTTATAGTGGAATAATATGAAAACATTTTTTCATAAATAATGATGTTAAGTTGTCAATCTCGCCTTCATTCTTGCTTGATGGGTTCGGAGCCGATCCTCGGCTCTGACTCGGCACTTGCTAAGCTCGAGAGTCACTTTTACCAGCTCGAGGCAGCCCCATATCCCATGATGCAAGGCGGTAAGTACCCAGATCTCGTTTGCTGCTTCGCTGATGAGGTAATCCTTTTACCAGCTCCTGGTAAGTGTTTATTATTATACATTTATTCACCCCATTCCAAATATTTTTCTATTTCAATAGTTTACCTTTATTGTTTAGATACTCTTAAGGGTTTTCTCTGACTAAAATTACTTTTCCCTATTTATATTTTTAGTCAGGCCTTTATTCCCTCCCATCCCCCCCCCCCTACTGTTAGGGTGTGTGTGTGTGTGTGTGTGTGTTTTGTTATACCTTTAACTTAAATTGTTCCGATTGGACTGTGTGTGTGTTTTTTGTGTTTGGGATAACACTATGTCTAAGGAACAGAGGGTCTCAGGCTTCAAGAAGTGTGACTCGTGCTGTCAGAAGATTTCTCTGACAGACGGTCTCACTTCTTGTATATACTGCCTGGGACCTCTCCACCTGCAGGACTCCTGTGCAATTTGTCACTCTTTTAGCCAGAGAGTCCTGCAGGAAAGGAGGAACAAACTTATTTTAAGAGGACTTCTTAAACCGGAGGGCTCCCCGGCAAAATCGGCTCCGGGTAAGCCCCGTAAGACTACCAAGGCCCAGGCTTCTGTACCTAAGCCTTCAGCCTTGGCTCCGACTCCTTCGGAGTCGAGATCGGCTCCGGCTGGAACCGATCTTAGCTTGGAGAAATCATACTTTGAAGGGCACTTTGGTGTCGGCTCCGACATCCATGTGGCTCGGGCTTCGGTGTCGGCGCAGACCGGCTCCGACACCATGATTTCTTTGCCTGTATCGGCTCCGGCCAGAGCCGATACATCTATACCTACACTCGGACCCGAAAAGTCATCGGCTCCGTCTGGATCCATGGTTTCATCGGCTCCGATGGTTCCTTCGAGGAAGAGATCCAGGTCTCCCTCTTTGGAACCGATACTGTTGGCTCCGGCCTCACCTCTTCTTTCGGAGCGGAGCCATCGGAGCCGATCATCTAGGTCTTCCAGGTTGTCAGACCATGATTTAGAGAGGGTGGTAAGTAGATTATTAAAATCACAGGCACTAGCCCAAATGCTTCATAGTCTGTCTCAACAGACGACTATTAGTCCACACCCTCTTCAAGTTCCTCCTTCAACTCTACCTCAGAGTTTGGAGCTGGAGTCTACGGGAATAGTTACTGCTATGGCTGAGGGCCAGATACTTCCCCCTTCTGCACCTTCAGCATCTACTCTTATCTCCTCCTCGAGACCTTCCTTGGAGAGATTCGGTGGCCGGGCTTCCCTGGTCTGCTCCGAGGGGGTGAGTGGCATCGGACCCTTGTCCGACCTCGCTCTTCCCCTTGGAGCTTCGGCCTTGGTGAGCTCGGCTCGGACATCTGCCTCGGAGCCTTCCCTTTCGGTGGGCCTGGGAGTCCCAGTTTCTTCGGAACGGGTTCTCTCGGATCTCCCTGGGAGGGGAGCCTTCAAGGTGATGAGGAGTGTGCTGGCCCCTGGGCTCAGTCAGCAGTCTATTCATTTAGCTCCTCCCTCTACGGTGCCTGTTGATATCTCTTCCTGCTCTCTTGCTCCCGGACCGAGAGATCCACCATCTCAGGTTTCCCCATTGGGAGGAACCCCCTCTTCCAAGGATTCTCCTGATCCTTCAGGAGATCCTCCGTGCAAGAGGACTTGTAAGAGGAAGCACTTAGACTCCCCTGAGTCTATCACTTTGGATACCGACTTAGATGAGTCGGAGGGATCCCCAAGATCCCCCTCTGAGGATGTCTCCTTTTCAGACATCCTAGAACTCCTGAAACAGAGGGGAAACTGGCCCTCCATAAATCCCTCTGATGATGAGACGGTATACCTAGAGGCGTTTGGTTCTCGACCCTCCACCTCCTGGGTGTCTCCGCCTTTTGACCCCCTCATGCAGGTAATTGCTCGAAAGGCGTGGGCTTCTCCTGATTCCATAGAACCAGTTCCCAGGAGGCCTTCTAAATTTATTACAGCCCCTTCTGAACAGCAATTCCTTACAAAAGGTGTCCCTGTTGATGTCATGGTGGTGGCGGCCGCCACTAAAAAGGAACTTGCAGATCCTTCCGTACCGGACCATCCTCCTAACAAGGATTCCAGGACTATGGACAGGTATGGCAAGCGGATGTTCTCCTTAGCGACCTTTGCCATGCGTTCGCTGAATTATTTGTGTCACTTCACCAAACTCCAAAGGGACATCCTTAAAGAACTAGGTGAAGTAGTACAGGATCCTGCATCTCCGGGGGCACAAGACAAGATTGCTTCTCAGCTTGGAATCCTTAATTCCATAACCAACTCCTCCATGCGGCTGATTTCGTATGCAGCAGATGGAGCGAGTAGAGCCGCAGGTACAGGAGTGGCTCTGAGACTTCAATCCTGGATGCGGCTCTGTAATTTTGCAGATCCCTTCAAGGCGTCCTTCACAAACTCTCCTTTTGATGGGTCAACTTTGTTTGGTCCTCAAGTGAAGGATACATTGACCAGGTGTGAGCAGGACGGCAAGACTCTTTCTGCCGTAGGGGTCCGTTTTTCCGCCCCTTCTAGACCTTACCCCAAGGGACAGAAGGGTGGAAAGATGTGGTTCCGCAAATCCCAAGGAGTCACGCCGGATACACGTGGTCAGTTTACCCCTAGAGGCAGAGGGGGTAATAATAATAGACGCCACCCTAGAGTCAGAGGGGGTCCACAAAACCAGGGAAGCAGAGAGCCTCTCTCTGACAAGCCCTTCCAGCATCCCTGAGGTGTTGCCCGACTGTCCATCCTTGGAGGCAGGCGGGGGAAGATTATCGCTGTACCCACAAGCCTGGCATTCCCTCTCACAAGACAGATGGGTACAGTCGATCATATCCGAGGGTTACAGAATTCCTTTCGAGGAAAGTCCCTTCAATCACAAAAATTCCCTTACAGATGTGTCACCCGGTCTAAGGGAAATCGCAAAGTTAGAAGTATCAAAGCTTCTACACAAAAGGGCCATTCAGCCAGTTACAACAGACCATTCAGAGCCCGGAATCTACTCAAGGTTCTTTTTGGTCCCCAAAAAGACGGGAGATTGGAGACCAATATTGGACCTCAGCAGACTCAACAAGTCTGTGAAAAAAACGAGATTTCGAATGGTCACACTTCAATCTATTTTGCCCTTTCTGGGCAAAGAGAACTGGATGCGCTCAATAGACCTTCAGGATGTGTACTATCACATAAAAATTCACAGGCGCTCCAGAAGGTTTCTCCGCTTTCGGCTGGGGTCCAGTCATTTTCAATTCAGAGCCCTGCCCTTTGGTCTCACTACAGCCCCCAGAGTGTTCACCAAATGTATGGCAGTGGTCACGGCTCACCTGAGACGTCAAGGATTCCAGGTGTTTCCGTATCTCAATGACTGGCTCCTTTCAGCCACCACCAGGCATCAACTTCTCCAAGCCAGGGATTACACCCTAAATCTCTGCACTCAGGAATTTCGATCAACTACGAAAAATCCTCCTTGTCGCCCTGCCAGTCTATTACTTTCATAGGCGCAAATTTAGACACTGTTTGGATGTCAGCAACCCTCACAGACCAAAGAATCTCAGATATCCAAAGTCACGTGCGGATCATCCTTGCCAGCAAAAAAGTGCAAGCCAGAATGGTCCTGAAAGTGTTGGGCCTCATGGCAGCGGCCATTACTCTTCTTCCCATGGCTCGCTTCTACATGCGTCTTCTTCAATGGATGTTGTTCGCCCAGTGGTCTTACCAACAACTTCCCATGTGTCACCAAATCCTGGTGACACAAGCTTGCAAAAACCACCTATCCTGGTGGATTTCTTCTCCCCAGATTCATCAGGGCAGACCCTTTGTATCCCCGGCCCCGGTAGCCACAGTCACTACGGACGCCTCCCTGATCAGGTGGGGGGGTCATTATCAGGGCAGGATGGTCCATGGGACATGGCAACAGTTCGAATACCACCTGCACATAAATGTCCTAGAGATGAGAGCAGTGCTTTTAACGTTGCAAGCCCTCAATGACTTTCTTCCCTTGGGAACAATTGCAGTTCACACGGACAACATGTCTGTAGTATGGTATATCAACAAACAGGGTGGAACCAAGTCCTACCCCTTGTGTCGAGAAGCTCTCAGACTTTGGCAATGGACGATCTCCTCTCATCGGTTTCTGGTAGCAATGCATATCCCTGGGAAAACCAACATTTTAGCGGACAGGTTGAGCAGAGCTATTCTCATGCCTCATGAGTGGTCTCTCAAACAATCTATAGTGGAAGAGATTTTTCTAGAATGGGGCCGCCCATGTTGCGATCTTTTTGCTACTCCCCAAAACAGCAAATGCCCAGACTTCTTCTCTCTCTTCCCACTGCCAGGCCATCCCCCCAGAGATGCTCTTACCCAGGATTAGCCCCAGGGACTTCTTTATGCCTTTCCTCCCTTTCCATTGATTCCACAAGTACTCCAGAAAGCTACCGTTTTGAGAGCCAAAATGATTCTCATTGCCCCCTATTGGCCTCGACAAATTTGGTTTCCGTTCCTCCATCGTCACCTACTGGTGCAGCCGTGGCATCTGGACCCAGTGCCAGACCTTCTGATCCACCAATCGGGTCACCTGCATCGGTCCATTCCTTCTCTCAACCACACAGCTTGGTTGCTCCACTTCCTTCCTTAGCCAGGCTTCCTATGATCTCTAACCCAGTTAGGGATATCATAGTCGCTTCCCTTAAATCCTCTACTAGAAGGATTTATTCCAGCAAGTGGAAACGCTTTTCTTTTTGGGCAAAATCAAAGAATATAGATCCCTTTACTGCCCCTGTTCATGCAGTTTTGGATTTTTTAGCAGAAATTTTTCACTCGGGCTCTTCATCTTCCACGGTCAAAGTTCAGTTGGCTGCTATCTCGAACTTTCATGTCGGGTTTGCAGATCACAACATTATGTCCCACAGGCTTTGTAGAGCTTTTCTAAAAGGGATTTTTCTCCTTAAACCTCCTGTCAGGAGTCCTCCTCCTCAATGGGACCTAAATCTAGTGCTGACATCCTTAATTCTTCCTCCCTTCGAGCCAGCTGTTTCATGTTCACTGAAGTTTCTTTCATGGAAAACACTCTTCCTTGTCGCTATTACCTCGGCCAGGAGAGTGTCAGAACTTCATGCTCTCTGTTCGTCCCCCTTATTTGGTTTTCCACAAGGACAGGGTATCCTTGAGGACTAATCCATCCTTTTTGCCTAAGGTGGCTTCGAAAACTAATTTGAACCAATCTATTGATCTCCCTGTATTTTTCCCTAATTACTCCAACAGATCAGAACAAAAATTACATTATCTTGATGTTCACCGCCAACTCAGATATTATTTGGACAGAACAAAACAATTCAGGAAATCCGATCAGCTCTTTCTTTCTTATGCTGTTAATAAGAAAGGCCTTCCTGTTTCCAAAGTGACCTTATCTAGATGGCTTTCTTCCACCATCTCCGAAATCTATCAACTCAGGGGCAAACAGCTGTGCTCAAAACCTAAAGCGCATTCCACCAGAAGTTTAGCCACTTCCACAGCCTTTCAGGCTAGACTCCCTTTAGACACTATTTGTGCAGCAGCTACTTGGGCCACTCCTCATACCTTTGTTTCTCATTACAAATTGGATTTGGCCTCCAGGGATAGAGACAGTTTTGGTTCTACGGTTCTCAAGAGTCTGTTCCATTGAGCCACCCAGGACAGAGGTGCAAGGGACGCGGTCCCATCAAGCAAGAATGAAGGCGAGATTGACAACTTAACATTGAGAAGTTATGTACCTACCATAACGTTCCATGTTAGTTGTCTTCTCTCGCCTTCTTTCTTGTGACCCTCCCTCCTACCCCCTTGCCTGGACAGACCTTGATCTCCTTTGTTTGGAAGATTGTTTCTATAGGCACCAGTTAGTTACCTGGTTCCCATTACAACCCTTCCTTTAGGCTATTGCTTCTTTCCTCAGTAGAGAGTTTTTTGTGCTAGGTGTTTTTCCCTATAGGTACAAACGAGATCTGGGTACTTACCGCCTTGCATCATGGGATATGGGGCTGCCTCGAGCTGGTAAAAGTGACTCTCGAGCTTAGCAAGTGCTGAGTCGGAGCCGAGGATCGGCTCCGAACCCATCAAGCAAGAAAGAAGGCGAGAGAAGACAACTAACATGGAACGTTATGGTAGGTACATAACTTCTCATTTTCTCCTTCTATATTTGCACTGTATTAGGATAATGTTTTCTTTATGTAACTTATGCTGAAGTGTGTAACTGTTTTTATTGTTCATTTTTGCTACTAGAGCTTTTCTCCCCATGCCTCCGGTGAAAGTGTTTTTGCCCCGTTTGACTTTCTCAGACAACAAATGTCAATAAATAAAATAGATATGTTTTTTCCATTAACATATATTTGCATTTGTCTTCAGTGATAATTTAATAAAGGTTTTAAAAAAGACAGTGTTTGTACAGCTCTAAAAGCACATTCCAGTTTCATTGCATTGTTTATGCATATTTTAAAGACATTTGACATGGTCAACCATGTTCCAATAATCATTAGGTTAAAAGAATGTGGAAGTCAATGAATCCTTACTTCCAGTGTTCAAGTTAATTGCAAGATGGTAAAGGTTTGAGTCAGGATACAACTATTCCAATTTGTATACTAGCATCACTACTGGGATAGGACATTTTATATATATATATATATATATATATATATATATATATATATATATATATATATATATATATATCCGTCCACAACCCACATTTATATGTAGTTGTGGGCAGCAGCACAGACTCTAGATAGTGCCTTTTGGGGGAAGAGTTGTATACACCAGCTGCTTTGGGCATCAACTACTGTGTACAGCATCCTCTAGATAAGAGAACATGGCTCACAGACTGAGTGCTGCATCAGGACTGACCACTTAACATGGTAAAAATTGTCTGTGGGTGATTCACTAACATTGATTAATGTTGCCAAAAAATGGGCATATGTATTTGCTGGTGATAAGTAGGTTGAGGACCCAGTCTATTCTGTCTTGCACCAGGGATGCATGCTAGTGGTTGGAGGGATATATGTGCTCTTATATGCCAGCATGTGCCTGTCATAAAGCCCTACAGCCATGGATAAATAAACTACTGGCTGGCCTGTATCCCGTTGGTCAGCGTGGGGTTACCTGGGAGAGCTCTGTTGTTTAAAAGCTGGACTTGAATCCAATCAACTTGCCAAACATGAACTAAGGACTGCTGCACTTAGTATCGGTTCACTGACAGGATGCAGGTTGGAAGTGGATGACATGATAAGGAGGAGGCTGGACATCCTATGTATTCAGGAGACAAGATGGAAGGGCAGTGTAGCAAAGCCACTTGGTTTGGGATACAGAGTCTACTACTTAGGAGGAGGACAGACTAGAAATGGTGTGGGAATTGTGGTGACAGAAATGTTTCAGAAAATAATGAGGGATGTCATCAGAATTAATGACAGACTCATGGCAATCAGACTCCAGTATAAGGACAGGCTAATATTCATGATCTCAGCATATGCCTCACCAAAAGGTTATGATAGTGAGGAAAAGACTGTTCAGGCAGCAGTTGCAGGACCTACTAGATAAAGCAGGACAACATGAGTTGGTATGGATAATGGAGGACCTGAATGTACATTATGGGGCAGACAGAACAGGATATGAGGTCCTCATGGGTCCACATGGATGGGGCAATAAGAATAAAGGAGAAGCATTCAACAGACCTCAATGCTTTGCCAGAGATGGTTATCTATCACCCCTGGGATTTTAGCTATTGGCTAAGACTCTTGCCACCCCCATAGTACCTTTTTTAGGCATTGTCACAAGGGCAAAAGTCCCGACGTAAAAATACCAAACAAAAACATCCTCAAGGACATGTTGCTAACTGCTAGGAGTTTTAACATGAAACTGCACTCACTGGAAGCAGTCCTCACCCTGGAGGACACATACATTTGTGTGGTCACGGAGACCTGGTTCAAGGTTGTGGAGAGCACCCCAGCCATACTGGGTTACACCTCCTTCCACGCATTCAGACCACAAACTGAATGCAAGAAAACTAATAGAGGTGGTGTATCAATATTCAGCAAGGATAAATCCACCTCCAGATTGGTCAGACAGTATGACGCCCTAGCGATACTTCAGGTGCAATTAACTGTTAGTAGGACATCTGTTCAAGTCATTGCCAGCTACAGAACCCCCTCCATGAATCAGGACACCCACTCTGCCTATTTGGATCAACTTGAGTTTATCAAGATACATCATAACACCATAGTTTTGGTCGACTTTAACTACCCTAGCATTGTCTGGATGAATTAGTAGTGCTCAAACTCACCTGCCCAAAGGTTCCTTGACTTTGTCAACTCCAGTGCCCTGGACCAGCTGGTTGACATCCCCACCAGATGAGTCAGCATCCTGGACCTGGTGCTTACAAATATCGGAGACCACTGTAGCTCCCCCACTGAGAGTTCATCCCTGGTGAGATCTGACCACATATCAATCTCATTTGAGTTAACTATCTCAGCTGACCCTTCCCTATTAGCAACTAGTCTAAAAAACTTCTCCAAAGCAGATTATAATCTCTTACGGGATGGTATAAATATCTTCATTGCACCTCTCCCCTCAGACGGAACCGGTAACTATGCTGAGCTCTACACCAATACCCAATACAGTATAACCTGTATAACTGCATTGACTCTTCAGTACCTGTTAGGACCAAACAAGCTCTTCAAGGAAAAGCAAACCTGTCTGGTGGACAGCTACTATTAACAGGCTTTACAATAAAAGGAAGAAACTGTTGTCCAACAGTAAGAAGGAACGGGCTGTAAACTGGAGACACTCCCTCCTCAGCTTAAATAATCAAATAAGACTCCTTGTGAAGTCCTCCAAGGCAAACTACAAATCCAAGTTAGCTTCCTCAACCAAGGACAACCATAAGGCGTTCTTTAGTTACAACCATAACCTAAAAGGTAAGGCTCAGATTTGCTCCAAACTTGTAGTTAATGGTACACATACACTGAGAAGGTAGACATAACTAACCTTCTAGCTGTCAGGTTCCATGAAATCTTCACTCCCCCCACCACATGTACTTCATGCCATCCCTACCACCTGTCTCCTATCTTGTATCTCTAAAGAACAGGTTGTAAATACCCTCTCTACGGCCAAAAACACAGCATCAATGGGACCTGATAACATCCCAGGCTGTGTCCTACATGGGCTCAAACAAGAATTAGCATTACAATCGACTACTCTTTTCAATCATAGTCTAAGCACCAGCTTCATCCCAACTGAACAGAAAACAACCACCATTATCCCCCTGCGCAAAGGTGGTGTTTCTACTGACCCCAGGAACTACAGACCTATTAGTCTGACTAGCCTTATCTGCAAGCCATGGAGAGAATCATCATGGACCTTATCAACAAAGACATAGGTAATCTCCAAGCACTAAATCCTACTCAGTTTGGATTTGTCAAGGGGAGATCATGTTTGTTAAATTTAGTGGACTTCTCTGAGACAGTCACAAGGGCCGTAGGTGAGAGGAAATATGTGCATACAGCCTACCTAGACCTGACTAAGGCATTTGACAGTATCCCCTCACTCAAGCATCATTGACAAACTCTCTCAGCTAGACATCACCCCGTATATCAAAAGGTGGGTTGTGAACTGGCTCTCTGATAGAGCCCATACAGTCAAAATAGAGGAATCCACCTCCGACAGCAGACCCGTTACCAGTAGTGTTCCACAGGGATTGGTCCTGGGACATCTACTGTTTGGAATCTATTTCTCTGAAGTACAAGCTAAAACCAAGGGACTGTGGCTGACAAAGTTTGCTGACAACTGCAAACTGGGAGCGGTCTTAGAATCTCCAAACGATGTCAACATCCTTCAAGAAGGTCTTATGCAAACAAATGATTAGTGCCAAAGTCATGGCCTCAAACTCAATGCAAAAAAAGTATTGTCATCTCCTTCTGCAAGAGCAATGTTCCTGCAAATTACCACATCAATGGCAATACCCTACATATGCACTCAGTGGTGAGAGATCTGGGCACTCAGGTTAACAGCAACCTTGACGTTGATCACCATGTCTCCAGAGTGGTAAGAAGGGCATTCTATATAGCTCAGTTATAAGTAAGGGCATTGCCTTGAGAAAAAGTGAAGTTATCATCTCCCTGTACTCTTCACTCAGGCCAATAATTGAGTACAATGCCCCTTTTGGCGTGTACCTTTCAAAGCCCCTGCAGCAATTGGAGAAACCACAAAAGTTCCTCACAAAGAAAATTCAAGGTCTTCAGCAGTTATTCTATGTGGATTGGCTGAAATCACTGTCACTTTATTGTATTTTATACAGACCCTTGCATATAGGGTGATCTCTGACTCCACTTTATTAGAAATGCTGTACATCTGCAAGTCAAATGGCATACGGGTTACTCGCTCTAAAGACCTACACCTGGTATATGACACCAGTATAACCTGCTGCTGGAGGGACAGATTTGTCTCCCATAGGTTACTACACCTTTGGAATAGACTCCCACTTCGCATCAAACAAAGCACCTCATTAGCCCTCTTCAAACTCAGTCTGGATGATTGGATGGGTAAACATAAATTCACCCTGGGCATTCCACTTGTGTCCCTCTTGGACAGGAGCAATAGGTGCTGATCATGATAACAAGGGTAACATTTGGCTAGGATTGTAAGGGTCCTTGGGCCATTAGCCTAGTAACTTCCTATGAAATGGCATGATGGTAGCCAAAGCATGGTTCAGAAAGAGAGAGTCACAAGATCATATAAAACTGTGGTCAAGATACAACTCAGGTAGACCTCCTCCTAGTAAGGAAAGGGCATTGGGTTAGAAACAGAGATTACAAAGACTGTAGACTAGATATGTGGCTATGGCAGGTATGGAAATAGAGCACATAAGGAAAGCTGGTGGAGGAAAGCAAAAGTCCAGGAAATCATTAAAAGAAAGAAGGAGTGCAGGAAATATAAATGACCTTAATAATTAACATGAAAGAGCAGATATAACAAATATATAAAATTTAGTAAAGCTCAAGTAGTTTTTTCTCCAACAGGCATATAGAGATAGAACTAGACAAATTTAATTTTAACTGTTATGAATGTTTAGCACAATCATGTTTTAAAAGGAAAAGTCCCATTATGCTGGGAATATTATTTTAAAATAATGATAAATATGGAATGTTTTCCATGGTAACAGTGGAATTTCAGAATTGGATAATCACACTAGTAAATGTATACTGGATCATTGGCCATGGCGCAAAGCATTCAATAAAACCATATAAAATGTATTCTAAGTACTATGAAGGATAGCTAAGTTATATGAAGGGACTATAATTACATATTTGATAAAACATAAAATAGTGATACAAAAGAGCCAAGACTATCTGTAGTAGCAAAAATAAGGAATTGGATAAATATGTTAAAACTGATACATGGAAGACAAACCCTAGGATTCATTAACAATCATGTTGGCTTCATGCAAAGCCTGTATGATTTGGGATCTTAAAGGACCACTACAGGCAAATGTTGAAAAAACATATTTTTATCTAGTCATGATTTTCTGCACCTTCCAAAGCTGCTTTAATCAAAACAAAGTATTAATTCTTAAATTTTTTTTTTTTTCTCCTGTCTGCCCTCATGGGGGCAGACATCCTGATGAGAGTTGTTTTCCCTTGATAGGCTAAATCTGTCCCAAAATGCAGTCTGACAGCCCTGATTGTGAAAACAATTAGCCCTACCTTTTGTTGTCAGATCAGGCTTCCATTCACTTAGAATGGAAAACCTGAAAAATATAGCCAAGTTTAAGTCAGTAGATCAAGTGTCATTGACTGTCATGTACTGAATTTTACAAATGTTGTTCCTACTGATGTACTACACATTTTCTGAAAGAAGCTTGGAAAAGTGTCAACAAATTACTGAAATAAAAAAGACTTTTTACAAAGAGCAATTTTGATACTGTCATTTCCTGACCAACTTACTCCTCCCATCTCCCCTCCTATGGGCCAGAGTCTCACATTTCCAGCTAGGCTAGGTTCAGCTAATTAGCAACCCTGCATGACAATAGACATCAAAACAAATGTAAGCCTAGTGTGCCACTAAAACTGTCCCCTAATGACTCATTCATCCTTACTGTTGACTTACACTATTCCAGGCAAACTGGGAGAAAAAAAAAACACTACTCTGAATGCAACTTTTTTGTTCACTATATCAATTTTCTCAAATGTACTTAGTAAAATATTTTCTTTGGCGTATGTAGTGCTTACCGGTTGGCCACATACTTATTTTTGCATACTTACTTTTATATAGCATAACATGAACCATAGTGCCAAACTTTACCTTACAATTGAATATTTTTTCTTTTTAATCTTAACAGTAGCCTCCCTAGGTTCTTATGTCAGCCACTACTTTTTGTTACAATAGCTTCACCCAACCTTTTTTTAGTTGTATTGTTTAAAGCATATCTCTTATCCTTTCATCAACAAACTCGACTTGCTGATAAAGCTTTTCTAAGTAGCAGTACTACTACTTTTGTTCAGATCACACAGAGTACATGAACTGGCATCCATTTCATTAAAAAATTATTCCTATATTGCAGGAATTTCATTGTTAGTTCAAGACAATCCAAAACCTTTTTCAAGAATCAATTTCAATTCCACCATGTCTGAGCAAAAGTGTAAGGCCAAATTAACTTGTGAGGTATGCTGTTTTGACACAAAACACTATTACGCTCCTGTCCATCACACCACCCTCAACCCATTCAGGCATTTAGAGAGTTAATGAAACTTGTATCTTGCAACAATGCCAGCAGCTGTACCAACCACTCTACAAACAATGCTGTAAGGCCTTGGTCAACCAATATTAGAGATAGATGCTAGTGATGGACTCCTCACAGCTGGTCAGCAAGGTGTTGTCCCTCTGGCTTTGCTCCACTGTTCTCAGTTACACCTTACAGATCATACTTCCACAGGCTGACTGAGCTACTGACAATGTCAACTCATAACCCCCCCCCCACTAATTGTACCAAGCCCACTGCCCTTGAGATGGCTCTCCCCAAAGCAGGGCAGCAGGGAGGTGTCAGTCCATCTGTGCTCCACTCCTTTACACCACAGATGTCATACAGGAATGCTTGCAGACACATGCACAAGTCTGTATGCCAGACCACCTATAATACATGTTTCACTGTAATACCATGCATGCCTCTACACATTCGCTCACACACATACACATACACATGCACATGTACTCTGGCACCTACACTCATGCACACAAGCACATATCACCTTCAGCACTTGTTTTATGTGATACCACATCTGCATACTTGAACAAACATACAAACACACCCCAGACCATTTTCAGCACATTTTCTATGTTACTCCATGTACACCCTCTTTTATGAGATTGATACACACAAACACACGCACATACAAGCAATGTACCGCTGAAGTGTTTTGCATTACCCACCTCTCCACAAAACACTGCTTTAATTTCAAGGGGGCTGTCTAAGGCATTGACATTGTCATCTCGTAACATCACCCCAGTAATTGATGCAAGCCTGCTGTACTGATACAGCGCTCCCCACAGTAGGACAGCAAGGAGGTGTCAGTCCAGTTTTGCTTCACAGTTCTCCATTACGCCACATACATCATCCAGACAGACACACACACACAGCCAGACACACCTTTCTTTACAGCAAGGACTTGCCAGTCCAACTTAGATCCATATCTGTCTCTTACACCATGCATGCCTCTGTACATGAGCTTACACTCATGCATGCACATGTTCTCTAACATATATGAACTCAGATTCCTGTCACACAAGCATGCACACCTCTATGCAGAGCTATAAGCTTCCACTCCAGCTATGATCCGTGATTCTCTCTCACACCATGCACCTTACATGACTCCAAATATGCACTCGCACACACACTCAAATTCCTGCTGTCACACAGACACGCACATACCTCTCTCCAGAGCAGGAAGTATCAAGTCCACCTTTGATCCATCTTTCTATGTTACACCAAAAAACAGACATGCTTGAAGAAATAAACACATGTGCATGTTTACTCACTCACACATGCACTAACGTACATGATTGCACATATATACATGCACACACATGCACCATTTTCACCACTTGTTCTCTGTTACAGCATGGACACCCTGTGTACATAATGGAATGAACACACCCACAAGCAGTGGACTACTGAGGTGTCCTTTACTCACCTCTCCACAAAACACTGCTCCGATGTTAACTGGTGTGTCTATTCCAGTGTCAATGAGAACCCATAACATATTCCCTCATGAGTGGTTGCAAGCCTGCTGCACTGAAACAACTATCCCAACAGGAGTGCAGCAAAGCGGTGTCAGTCGTGCTCCATCATTCTCTGTTACACCACAGACTTCATACAGACATACATTTATGCATGCTGACACACACACAACTACAGTACCAATGGTGGACCAGCTTCCCATCTCCCACCCTGCTCTCACTCAAGCTGAATCTACAAAGTGGCTTTCTATTTCAAGGTCTGGAAGCGATACATACTTTTATACAAACCATGTACTGCTTAGTCCTGCTGTGTTGCCCACAGTTACTAAAGAACATTGCTGCAATGTCTGCCATGGATCCTACCAACTGACATCCTCAGATCATTAACTTCTATCCTAGTACAGGAAGTCAAGTGCATGCACACAACTAGCCTGCTTGCAATGAGGCAACAAGTAGTCACTTCAGCTGTGCTTACCAGTTCTCCGATATGTCATGTACACCATGCATGCATGACCAATTGTGCAGATACATTGATACTCAGCAAGCAAAAGAATAGGTGACTTATAGCAAAGGAATGATAGAAGGCTAATCATAGCTGAGTAATTGACATGCCAATGAGTCTATTGTCATGCATATAAAAATATATGCATAAATAAGGTGCTTCACACCAAAATAGCAGTGTCAGCTAATTCCACATTTGTCATTTTTTGACCTATTGGGCTCTAATCAGGTCACACACACATACACACACACTTACAACACACTCGGAAGAAATTAAGGTTATGCACTTATCATAATGGTCGATATTTGTTGCTGTATTTTACTTAATTTCAAGAGTGTGCAGTTTGTTCTTTCCTTGACTGCAAAGCTAATCTGAAACATGTACTCGACTTCTCCAATGCACTCATAATGACAATTAACTCAACTGTTCCACCTCATTTTCAGCTTGCCATTTGCAAGCAGTAATGATTCGAAAACTGATTGTTGTTCCTAATCCAATCAGTTTACAAGCTTTTTCATGGTTTCCATAATTAATATATGAATGGTGCACACAAGGAACCTTAAGTGTTGGGCCCTAGGCAATGACCATCCTTAGGAGCTGTCAGAGTCTCCCACTAATCAAGAAGTGATCACGATAAATGCTTGTAATCGTTTCTCACATCCTCACTTACAGGCAGCCCTCAGTGTTAAACGTCATTGTTCTGTGAATTGTATTGTAATCATTCCATTACTAACACTAAGCAATTATTAGTCTGTCTTCAAAACATTTACATAACTGAGACAGTAAGCCATGTTACTCTCCTTTCTATTGACATCCATTCATATTCTCTTTTCTACAATAGAGTTAAGTAATGTTTAATACAATAAAAAAAAGAAACAATAACACAGACAGTAAATATCACCCTGCTGTACATTGCAAACTTGAAATCGTATTAAAAAAGTCATTACCTATCAATCATTTTGCAGTTTAGGATGACTGTCCACAAATCAATTGTCTATCTGACAATGCAGACTATGACAATCCTGTGAGTGAAGTCAAAAAGTGTTTGAAATGCTTACAGTAGAAAAGGTCCAAGCAAAGGAAATTGAAATAAAACAGCATCAGGTGCCCATCAGTCATACATGGATAACCTTCAGTTTACTAGCACAGTGCGTTTAATCTAAGAAACATATCAAGTTGACCACTACTTTTCACACGTCAAAGAACTTCTCGGACTCTCTCCTTTTCCCAACGTTTTCATGGGTTACACTCATTGCATTGATCTCCTTTGTCTATTACCACTGGATATGTGATATATACACTGTGCTCTCATACACATTATAACTTCCCAATATGGTTATCATTTTCATCCTGTTTTGTACATCCTGTACAAACCTAAAGATTGGTTGTGGAGCGTGATTCTCCTCAACTCATGTCTTCCTTCATGCCCATCAATAACAGTAATGTTGATGCTCTATAACTATCCAGCACCTCTATGTTACATACTCATCCCCTACACTGTAATTGCACCCACAAACAAAGACCATAAATGAAACAGCTACCTCAGAGTCAAGCACTTTCTTCTCCTTGCCAGAACTATCCAGCTGATCATTAGCAATTTCTTCAGCTTCAGCAGCTACACCAGAACTGTACATTCTACTTTCACCTCCACTCTGTCTATGCACATTCCATCAATTTCAGACTTCTCACAATTCTTATTGTCATTTGTAAACAATGCTAACATGCACTAGCAACTCTCATTTGTTACTTTTCTCTGATTTCATCCATCTGTCTTGTATCAGACATTAATCCATACTGATGTATGTCCTAATTAAGCTTAGTAGTCTTCACAGCTGTCATCAACTAATGTACTACTAAAAATTAATCTGCTGTTGATTATAGGCAAGAGCAAGTTGTTATTTGCAATAGGCACTGGCTATACCACATTTCACACATCACTGCAGATCAAACATGTATGCCTGGTGCAGCATTACTCTCACTCACACTTCTTCTATCATGTTGAATACATGCAACAGTAATCAATGATTCTGTGACTTACCAAATCGTGATACATGCCTGGCAATTACTTTTGCTTTATCTGG
Organism: Protopterus annectens; assembly: GCF_019279795.1. Lineage (NCBI taxonomy): Eukaryota > Metazoa > Chordata > Ceratodontiformes > Protopteridae > Protopterus > Protopterus annectens. Next base: position 1,362,035,425 of record NC_056725.1, read on the forward strand.
TCTCTCACACTTGGCAATATTTTTGGTACAGATGTTACCTGAAAGCTTGGAACAGAAATTTTGGCACTCTTCATCAAGAGGACATCCACAATCATATCAAAGATAGTCATATTTTCTGTCTTCAAAAATTGGCTTTGCAACCCATTTTGGGTTATGTACTACTGGTTGCTGACAATTCACATTGGCATTATGATCAAAAATGGCTAGCATTGTGCATATTTTCATTCCACTGTTTGAAAAATGCTCAGATTTGGGGCAATACTTGCACAGCAGAGCATGAAACACTTCCAAGCTGCCTGTGTGGCAGAACTGTGTTAAGTGTTTCAGATCATTCACCAGTGTTGTGCTGGTCACAATCTTCACCAGTGCAGTGTACAGAGCATCACCAACCTCCAACCACTGTTTTGTTTCCTGGTCTGGCAATAGGATCTCATGCTCACAGGTACGTAGTTTCTCTGCCCAGTCCCAGGTGTGCCTGACTGCTATGTGACGTATGTGAGACTTCCACTTTTCCATCAGTTGTGGTGCATCTCCATCACATGTTTCAGAGCACCACCACAAGTGGTTCGAAATACTCTAGCACCATGGCATTAGCTGCTCCATCTCCTTTTTTGGCAAGTGATACAGTCTTCTTGGTAATACTTTTTGACACATGCCACAGGTCAAACTGATGGTCAATTTCAGGGAACTCTGTCCTCACTGCACTTCCAATCCCTCGATGTCTGTCCATTGCTACTACACTTATGTTGACATTGAGTCTACGTAATTTCCACATACAGGTTAGGAATGCCTTTTTTCCAAAGCTACTGATGACATTTTATCACCAAGTTGCTCTACCAAGAAATCCAGGCGATATCCAGAGTCCATAGCCATCAAACTGTAACAGCAGTACTTTGCTGAATAGCCCGGGCTGTCACATCGACCATCACCTGATAATCTCACTGTTTTGCCTTGAATGTCTTGTAGCAGTTCTTGCTGATGTGTACTCCACTGTTGAACCACTGGAAATAAGTACTCCCACTGTAGGTCATAAAATGTCTGGCTAATGAACTCCAGACCCATATATGCACAAAATGTGCTATATGTGCATATGTACTTCCACTAAATAGTACACCTCCTGCATTCAAAAGATTTCCCACAGGCATTCTACGCAGGACTGGTTGGCTTTGCCAACTTACAATTTCATGTCCAGACACATTACTTTTGTTGCAAAATGGATCCAACATATCTTTTCTCATAGACATCACATGCTGGTGCTTTACAGTCAGAACATATCATTCTTCTCAGCAGTTGATCCAGGCAGTCTTCAAACACAAATTTCCATTGTAACACCATCTGCTGCTCCACATTTTCATACTCTGTGGTCTCAAAGTCTGATACAGACATGGTTGTAGATGGCTCACACCAGTCAGGGTCTTCTTCATGGCGGTCGTTTATATCTTCATACATTGTCAGTTTCTAGAGCTTTTACTATCTGCCCCTGCCTCTCCTGCTCACAATACTGACAAACCTACCTGCTTTTCTGATTGTTTCTTGTAGCTTTTTCTTTGTGGATTAGCCCTGCTTCGCTCGGGCTCACTTCGCTTCCCTTACCCTAACCCCATTCCCACCCACCACATTACAGTTTCCTTTATAGTAACTACTCCCTCCCCTTCCTGTCACAACCATTCACTAACTTCCTACCTCAAAACCACTCCATCTCTATTTGACTGTCACTCCTACCCTACATCACTTCCTAACCTTGAGTACTCTACCTTATCTACTTCTACTCTGTATACTCTATGAAACATCTCATTTCATCTGTTCCCCTATTAACCCTCTCTGCTCTAACCTCTTATCACTCCCACTTTTCCAGTCCTCTCATACACTCCCCTACCTCCCACATGAATACCTTTGCAAAAACTTTCTCATTTATTATTTCCCCAACTCTATTCAACTTCTCCACCACGTCTTCATAAACTCTGTTTACTTCAGATCCGTACACCTACCCCAAAATCTAAACCAGAGCTACCTAAACCTCACATAACCATTACTGCTCTCTCTTCTCACCAAGAAAACCTACTCTGCTGTGGTGATATCCACCCCAACCCTGCCCCCCCTCTTCCCACAGCCATATATCCCTCAGAAGAACCCCAACCATCCCCTCTCTGCACACATCTCATCACCCCCCCACTCTTAGGCATTGAACTCATCCCTATCAAAACAAATGACTACATACTCATTAAACATTCAAAGCCTAACAAATAAAATCACTGAATTACATACCTGGATAGCTCTTTCCTCTCCTTACATTCTTTTCTTATCTGAAACTTAGCTCAAGCCTCATATCACAAACAACGAAATTCTCCCACATGGTTATAATACCTTTCGCTCTGACAGAGAACCAAAAAAAGGGGGTGGTGTAACCATCCTCTACTCCAATAGCCTAAACATTTCACCTTCCTCATCTCCAGTTCCTGATTTCCACCTAGCAGAACTTCTCATAATAAACTATCACCTTAATCCTTATAAAAAAATTTGCTGTTGCTTCCATCTACATCCCTCCTGGAAATAATCTGCCCATCCTTGAGGACATTCTATCCCAGGTTTCTCATACTATTCCATATGAAACCCTAATCTTAGGAGATGTCAACACTGATTGGTCCAAAATTACTACTGACTCTCCTCAACGTAGTATCAACCTACATGGTTTCCACCAATTGATCTTAGTACCAACCCGTCTCCACAAAAACTCTTCATCCAGCTCCACAATTGACTGGATCCTAACCAATTCCCCCCAGAACTACTTTAACCCCACTACTTTACCTAACTCCCTCAGTGACCATCTCCCAACCTCTGTCCTAAGACATACCACCCAAAATCACAAACCCCACCTTTTTAGAGATTGCCGCAAATTATCCAACTTTAACATCTTCCAATTTAACTCTGTTCTTTCCAGTATAGACTGGTCGGTCCTTAGACAGGTCCCTCTGAATGATGCTGTAAGTATGTTCAACAGCATCTTGCTAAATACTTTGGACTCCCTAGCCCCCTCCAGGAAAATCAGAATAAAATTAACCAAGCCCCATGGCTTTACAAGGAAACTAGAACCCTTATGCAAGAAAGAGACAGTGTCTGGAAAGTCTGGAATAAAACTAAACAACTACCCCTTCTACTCAAATATAGACAACTAAGGAACCTTGCTAAAAACAATGTACAAATGACAAAAAGGTCTACTATAACACTGCCCAGCTCAACAACAAATCTAACCCTCAAAAGTTCTGGTCTACACTTAAACTCAAACCCTACTCTCCCAGTACCGACAATCTACCTCCTACCTTCCTCAAACTTGCTGCTGAATCTATTGCCTATCCTATATCTATACTAATCAACAGATCTATGCTAGAATCCACTGTGCCTACCCTGTGGAAATCCTTCTTCACTATTCCATAATACAAAGGTGGGAACTCCACAGACCCTGCCAACTACCGACCTATTGCCATTCTATCCCCCCTCTCTAAGATTCTTGAAAACTGCATTCACTGTCAGCTTCTTAACCACCTCCTCCAGCATAACCTTCTCACTCCCACTCAGCATGGCTTCCGTCCTAACCACAGCACAACCACTGCCCTCATATCCTTCACTCATACCATAGCCGAAGTCCTCGACAACAGCAAACTCATATCCTGCCTCTTCCTTGACCTTTCCAAAGCTTTTGATACAGTCTCTCATCCACTATTGTTATCTAAACTTGCTAATCTTAATCTTCTTCCTCCCTGGTCTTGTTCAGTAGTTACCTGTCCTGTAGGCAGAAATCTGTCAGATGGCTATCATCCTTTTCACCATTCCTTCCTGTCACAACTGGAGTATCCCAAGGCTCCATCTTGGGTCTCCTTCTATTTAATGTCTTCACCAACGATCTCTACACATCCTGCAAACAATCCTCTCTCATCCAATACACTGATGACTCTACACTTATCTCTATCTCAAACAATATGACCGAGCTCCATATCCTAACCCAAAATGTCTTTCTATCCACTGAAAAATGGCTGTCTGATAATTTACTCATCCTTAACCATAAAAAGACCAAACTTTTACTCTTCCTCCCCCAATCTCTTACTAACCACAAATCTACCTTTGCTATTAAATATTTTAGCATAATTATCCAACCAGCTTCCCACACAAAACTCCTTGGCGTCATAATTGATGAACTGAAATTTAATCTGCACTTACTCCAATGTATAAAGAAAACACACCAGAAATTGGGGCTACTGTATCATAACAAAAAAATTCTAACCCACAATGCTAGACTCACACTGGCAAAAGCATTCCTCCTTCCCTCCCTCCTATATGCCACCCCAATACTCACCAACATCCAAACTGCAACCCTAAACAAACTCCAACAAACTTACCACAAAATAGCTAAATTAACTCCAACAAAGTTACCACAAAATAGCTAAATTTATCACAAATACTCCTTACAGTGCTCATCACTGTATTATTCTAAACTCTCTCCAATGACTTGAGCTCCCACAACTCCACCTATCTCAATTTCAAATGCTGCACAACATACTTTACAAACCTTCATCCTGTCCATCTCTTTCATCCTCTATTTCTACCTATACTCCACCTCGGACCCTCCGTACCTCTAGCCAGCAACTACTAAACTTCTACTAACCTAAGAAAACAGTTGGCAAACTACTTTATAAATATTCTGTTTATTCTGTTACCCTTGCTTGGAACAAACATCCATTAAACGTATGTACCATCACCCACTCATTACACTTTAAAAATGAACTAAAAACCATATGCTCAACTCCAAGACTTATCCTTGCCATAACCTAACATAAACACCTTTCACTCTCCTTAAATCACTAATTTTTTTTTTCCTCACTCATCTCATTTCCCACAACTCCATGCTTGTCAACCAAGGCCAATTTGCTTTCTAGCAATTAAGATGCATAAATTTCTTATACAAATTCATGATTGCTTTGTGTAAATATTGTGTTTTTGTCATATCATGTAAGATCTCTATTTTGTTTCTATTCATGCTGTATTAACAGATTTGTTACTTAATCTTTGTAGCATCTGTCATATATGTATGTGCTTAAAATGTTTAACTGGTATATTGTCATGTAACTGTGTTTTTTGGAGCTTTTCTCCTCGGGTCTCCACTGAAAATGGGCCTCAAGCCCAGTTGGACCAACCCAATTAGCAAATGTCAATAAATAAATAAATTGTTTGGGCATCACTTGTCAGACTACAGTTGATGATTTCTTGACTTTTCACTGCCATACTACAGCACACCATAGCAGAAGGCATCTCTAAGTCCAAAAAGTCATCATTGAATAGGTCCATTACCATTTAACAGATCCACCTGCTCCATTGCTGAGGATGTCAGTATTACTTCTCATTTTAATGTATGGGTTACCCCTCTTTACATAAGTGTGGTCCTTAAGAACTTGTGCTGGTGACATACCAGTTTCTGGGAACTGTGTGCTAGCATCCATCCATGTTGAGCCCATACATTCAGCGTTGTGTACTGAAGGTCTTACAGAGGAAGTCTGTGTTGCCACACTTGTCATAGTATGTGACACCTTAGTTTGACTACCCAGACTTTGTGATCTCCTGTGGACACTGTGCTGTCAAATGCTGTTATTTTTGTAGTTTTAATAACAATGTTTTTTCCTTCAATAGTAGCAGATGGAATCGATCGACTGCTTATTCCAAGTGTGGAGTCATGTTGTGCTGCATTATCTCTTCCTGACTCTCCACTGGCATACTCCATGCTGGCAATCACTACCTCTTCTGACAATACAGAAGCCTGTTCCTAGAAAACAAGATAAACAATGTAAATTAGTTATCAAACATCTGAACAGCAAATTAATCGGTCATAGACAGCTATGCTGTAATGCTTCAAACACACACATTCTTACACTGATGAACACTATGATGACTTCCACATTGCCAGTCACTGGTTCTTCCAGCAGCATGCATATCTCTTCTTTATGCCACTGTATTAACACACAAAGGAGTATAAAGGTGATGTCTGTGTTATGAAACACATGAACAGCAAAAAATGCTTCATCATCCCCTTTGGGAAGAGTGACGTCCATACAAATGAACACATTAAATGATAAAAGTCCTAAGCACTCAGTCGTGAGGGATTTGGGCACCCAGGTGGATAGCAACCTGACTTTTGACCACCATGTTGCTTCCATGGTATGAAAAGCCTTCTACGTGGTCCACCTCATTGGTAAGGGTATGTCATCCAGGAACAAGGAGGTCATAACATCCCTGTATTCTTCCCTTATAAGGCCCATTATTGAGTACAACACACCTTTTGGCATATACCTCACAAAGCACATGCAGCAACTGGAGAGATCACAGAGATTCCTCACCAGGAGATTCCAGGGCCTCAAACATCTACCATACACAGATAGGCTAATAGCCTTATCCCTACTCAGTTTCATACAGACTCCTCAGAGGTGACCTCTGTCTGGCATACAAGGTGATGATAGATCCCACCTTGATGGGACTGCTGCATATCCACAAGTCAAGCTCCACTCAAGTAATCTACACACGTGGCCTCAACCTGGTCTGTGACATCAACAGGACTTGTGCGCAGAACAGATTTGTCTCCTAGAGACTCCCTCATCTATGGAATAGACTTCCTCTCCACATCAAGTAGAGTACTTCTTCACCCATTTTTGTGCGTAACCTAAATAACTGGATGGGAAACAGAAAATATACCCCTGGGATTCCAACCATGTCCTTGCTGGACAGGAGCATCAGGTGCTGATTTGTGTAAACATGGGCTAAAGTTTTGGCTAGGCTTATAAGAGCCTCAGGGCCAATAGCCTAGTAACCTCCTATGGTCCTATGACTGCTAAATACATATTGCCAACTTTAACTTGTGGGTGTAAGCCTAGCTTCAGTCAAGCCATCTATAATAATAATTTTACTGTAAATTAGAAAACAAACCAAAATGAAGTCATATTAAAGCACACCTAATCCCCCATTTTGCATCGAGGAAGTTCAACTGCGTAGATCCATGGTCTTTCACTGTCCAACCCACATCTGCATTACCATCTACCTTTTCACTTAATTATATTTTATTTTACATTTGTTGACTGGGCTAGTCCAACTGGATACATATTCATTTTCAGTAGAGGCCCAGGGAGATGAGCTCAATTACACTATTAATTCAAAGAGAATCAGAAAATAATACATTGTCAACAGAGATTAACATCAATAACTTCAGTACACGGTTTACAAAAACAATACAGTATTACTAGAAACATATTTACATAGGAAGAGTTTGACAATTAAATAGAAGATTAGGAAAAAGAACAGATTCAAACTAATAATTATGGTAGTTTTGAAAAGTAAAGCTCAAAGTGAAAAAAAAAACAACAACATGAAGTTGGTATATATACAAAGTGAAAACACATGTGGTCTCAGCAAGTTGATTATTACAGAAATAAGTATTCTGTGGTAGTTACCCGAAGAGGCGAGACTAGATATCAAAGTAAGGAGGCTTACTATCAAAATGTAAGGGTACTGGGAGGAAGGAAAGCAATAAGGCTATACGGGGGGGGGGGTGTTAGTCTGGATTAGTACATCGGCATAGCCATTGTGATTTAAGAAGTATTTTTAGTTGCTTTTTGAAGAGTGGTAATGATGTAAGTGATGTTAGTTTGCTGGGAAGCCTATTCCAGGTTTTCCCCACAGAATTAGAGAAAAGAGAATCACCTGCTTTGTTGACTTCTGGATGGTTACTAGTAATTTATTTGCTGAGCGAAGGGTAGTAAGATTTTTGTAGGGGGAGATGAGGCTACATAGAATAGGAGTATTACTTGGATTATACAAAATCTTATAGGTGATAATAAGTTGTTGAGATTGTAGCTGGTTTTGCAGTTCTAGCCATCCTAGCTGTTTAAGATTTTGACAATGGTGGGTTCAAAATGAGGATCTAGTGGCAAATCTGGCAATGTTGTTATAGGAGGTTGCCAGTTTGTTAAGGTTGATTTTGGAAAGATTAGTATAAATGGGGGAGGCATAGGGGAGGGTAGAGAACAGATGGGTATGGGCAATGGTAGTTCTGGTTTCTGGGGTAAGGAAAGGTTTTATCCTGTAAAGGGAACCGAGTTTTCTGTTTACAGTTTTAATAGTTGAGTTAATATGGGAGTCAAAGTTCATGTTGTGGTCAATTATTACACCTAAGGGCTTGGTGGTTGGGTCAGGTGATATAACTACCATTGTTAGATGTAACTGTGAGGTCTATTGGAGAGGATTTTAGTGTTGGAGTAAATAACAACAGTTTTGTTTTTTTGGGTATTTAGGAGGAGACACCATTGAAGGAACCAGTTTTCTACTAGGTTAAATACAGTTTGGGTTATGGATTGGAGTTCGGATGAAGATGAGGCAGCACAAATTAGTGTGGAATCATCTGCATACTGTATGCAGGTAGCTTGAGGAAGATTTATATATAGATAGTTAATGAAAACAGAAAAAAGGAGCTGTCCCAGGATAGAGCCTTAAGAGACACCAGGGGTAATATGGAGAGGTGTGGATAAGTTATTGTCCCAAAGGACACCTTGCTGTCTATTTTATAAGTAGGACTTGAACCATTGTAGTGCCTGTGTGTCAAGTGAGAGTAATTTGAGTATGTTTAGAAGTGTCTGATGGTTAACCATATCGAAGGCTTTAGAGAGGTCAATAAAGAGTGCAGAGGAAAGCATGTTGTTATTACGATGTTTGTTAATGCAGTCAGAGAAGGATAAGAGAGCAGTGGTGGTACTTTGGCAGGGCCTAAAACCATGCTGGCAGTCAGCTAGTAGGTCATTTTGGAGAAAGTGATCAAGTAGTTGCTGGTGGATGCATTTTTCCATAATTTTAGCTAAAGGAGAGAGCAAGGCTATGGGGCAAAAGTTGGAGAGTTTGGTTGAGTTACCACCCTTGTGAAGTGGGATAATGTGAGAGATTTTCCAGAGAGATGGGATGGAGCCTTCAGTAATGATTCTATTAATTAGGATGGAAATGGGATAGGCAAGTACTTTTGCAGGTATTCAGCTGGTAGGAGATCAGCTGAGGGGGTACATGGTTTAAGTTTGTGGAGTAGGGTGTGGATAAGGGATGTAAGAACTGGTTTTAAATGAAAGGTAGGGGGTATCCTAGGTAATGAGGATGGGAGAGTTGAGCTAACAGCTGGTAAGGAGTTTGCTAGAGATTGAACGGTTTCAGTAAAAAAGGTATTGAAAGCATCAGCAGTCTGGCTGGGACTGTTAAGGGAGAGACCTGATAGGGTTGGTGTCTTGGAATGGCCTGGGTATAGAAGTCTATTTATACCTAACCAGAAAGTTTGTGTTTTTTGTTGATGATTTTCCTGGAGTTTAAAGTTGAAGTTTTTTTATCAAGAAGTATTGATTTTTTAGTGGCATTTCTCAGCTCTTTAAATTTTTGATGATCTGTTGTTTTTTTTAGAGTTTCTCCATTTAGACCAGAGCAGGTGAAGGAAGATTCTGCAGAGACAATCTGTGTGTAGCAGATTTCTTGAGGCATGCTTGGTATTTACAGGTGAGTAGGGTGTGATAATGCAACTATTTGGTAGTTGAGGGATAGAGTGAAAAATGAGAGAAGTATAGCTGGATGGAGGGGGGGAAAAGCCTTGAAGAATAGTGTAATACAGCAGGAAGATTGGAAAGTAGTCAGAGATGAAGTATGGGAAAAGTGGGGTAAAGGATGACGCACTTGCCTAAGGTTAGAGTGCCACCTAGTGGACAAAGAGTAAGGTGCAGCTGTAGCAGAGATAGCTGCTAGAGATGGCTTAGATAGTAGTCAGTGAAGAGAAGGTCAATATTTAAGGGGTAGGGCTGCTGGATTCCTGGCTTGGTCACTAAATTATATACAACACTAGATAATTACAAAAAAGTTCAGCTTATCATTTAGGTCTAGGGAAGAACATACTTTCTTATTCACTTTGGAACCTAGGAAATTGTGCTAGGGCAGCAGGTTTCTTTGGGTTGATGCTGGAATGGCTGAATGAACACCAGACAGAGGCTGTGCAGTTTGCCAACAACTGTTAATTGAAAATAAACAGTTATGTCTTTCAATATACAGAAACCATCAACCACTTATAGCAAAACCTCACTGAGTAACAGTTAATTAGCATTCTGTCAATAGGTCTAATCCATTATTTCTTATGCATTCTCCAAGGATGCCTAATTAGACCCTTCATACTGCTACTACATATACTTATATGGATACTGTTGCAGTGAGACATGCACTGATGACGCCATGCGGTGAAACCGGTCTGGGTGGCAGACTTTTGGGTGAATAAACTCCATTTGCTCTACTGCCTTTTATTATTTTTATGTGCTGGAATATTTGTTGAGGATATATATACATATATATGTATGTATATATATATATATATATATATATATATATATATATATATATATATATATATATACACACACACACACACACACACACACATGGATTTCTTCACCTTAAGATATGCAGAGATAGCAACTTTCAAATGTAGTTACATCTATGTCTTCGCCAGGAACTACACTGCATCACCTTCCGCAAAGCCAGACAAATGTGAGACTGTGATGAAGTTAATCGAATCCTAGGTGACATCTTTTCAACGTGTTGTAAAAGTGCTTTATCAGATATTGGAGGAAAACTCTGTACAATCCATTCCTACCAAATGCACATAAGTAGAGATCAGCAGTGTTCTCTACAGCCAATATCAATGCCAAGAAAATTTGATATCCAGAAAACCTGAACTGCAACAATTGAAAAGCAATGGCAAAAAATTATCTTGAACCTCAACATCAATGGCATTGGAATATGACGTAATTTGCTAACACCTAGTGTGACACTGACTGGTTGTTGATGACTGCAGCCTGTCCTTGATGTGTTTGAGTAGTTAACTCAGGGCCGGCCTTAGCTGAAATGGCACCCTAGGCGAAGTAGTACTCCAGCACCCCTTAAGCCCCACCCACACCATACTAATGCACACCCCTATAAGCCACACCCACAGGTAGGCCACTCTCCAAGAAGGCCACTTCATCTTTTCCTTCAATTATTTAAATGCATAGGAAGAAGAGATACCTTGTAATGTAGTTAAACTGCAAGTGAAGGACGTTGGAATTTTCCTTTAATAAATCTGCTTTATCTGTTGCTCCTTCACATATATTTTACTATAAAAGTCATGTCCTCAAAAAATAGAAGCCCATGTGCCTTGTTTCAAAGGGTTGCTTAAGTTAAACACATTAATTTACTTTGGGGTAGGCTAGCAAGTCTTACAGCTCAGTGAAAGGTGAATAGCAACCTCTCTCCTTCCTGTGTACAGTAGCTTAAGCTAGAATAGCACAAACACAGATAGCCATTTGCTAAACAACACAATCTCACAATGAAAACAGACTTAGCATGAGCATTAAACTTCTCTGCATTGAAATGGCATGAAAACCCACATTCATAGAAAATGCATCTGGCCATTAAGTTTATCTTTGGGCTGTTTTCAAAACAGACTCCTTGCACACATTTTTAGGGCCATGCATGCATGTATTCTTTCTTTGATTCACCTTCCTGATTATAGTAAATTATATTCCTTGTATAATACCACTGCCACTTGTTAGAAAGTGTTTTAAATTGCAGTTTAACATTCTTTTAATAAGCAATGAAATGTATAAAATCAATAATAACACTATTCATTTCAGAAAATGTCAACCATAAAAGGCTAGAATTCTGTCATTACAATCCACAATATCACTCAATGCACAATCTTGCATAAGTAAAATCATCTGAATAATTCCACATTAAAGAACTATGTAACTAATGAAGAGGTTGCTACTGGCAAGCAACTTTACACCTCAGTGTTTCATCTACAAATTCAGTGTATGTTGCCCTTGAAGAATTGCCTCTGTTGTTGTTGTTATATTACAATTAAAAATGTGATAAACTGGTAATATTGCAAAAGGAAATGACAAAAACTGACAAGTTCATAGTTACTTAATATCTCATACAAAGGAGACACACTCAGGAGTGTAAAACCGCTACCCCCCTTATAATGCACCAAATACTCAGCAGTCATATGGGAGCTGCAATATCAGCACTTCATCTACATGGTATGGGAGTAGAATCCACAGCTTTCTGCACCAAAGGCAATCATGCTACTAATGCTGCTTTCCAAGTCCGTGTATAGTAAGGCATCACTTGTTAGTGTGCGTTTTAAATTTGTAGCTTTGTGCTTTAAATTTGTAGTTTTGAACATTTTTCCAGTAAGTAATGAAACAATGCATTTCCCAATAATGAAATAACTGCCCATTTCAGAATATTTTAACCATAAAAGGCCACTCAAACTTCTATCATTACAATCCATCAGTATAAGTCAATAAGCACAATCTCTGCAGAAGTAAATTTCATCTGAATAATTCCACATTAAAGAGATTTGTAACTAATGAAGAGGCTGTTACTGGCAAGCAACTTTATATTTCAGTGTTTCATCTACAAATTCAGTGCTTGCTGCCCTTTAAGAATTTATTGCCTATGTTACATTAAAAAAACTGGTAAGCTGGTAATACTACAATATGGAATGACTGTGAAACCAACAAGTTCATAGTCACCAGGCATCTTAAACAGAGGAAGACACACTAGGGCAGCGGTGGCTGGTGACTTCAAATCAAAGGGGGGGCTGCAAGAGACAGCTGAATGGGTGGGGCCAATGGGAACAGGTGTGACCAACTGGAAAGGGGAGGAGCTATACTCAAAAACCACAAAAACTGGCACTTTAAATACGCTGCCCTGGGTGCCAAACCATCATTATGATAGTCCAATCAGGACAAAATGAAGTGTAGAAGAAAATATTTCAATGCATTGGCTGTGTGACAGCTTACTTAATATCTAGATGGAAACAAAAAGATTGTGAGGCATGAAAAAATAAATTACTTTTTAAATACATTACTGGAATGCCATTCAAAATCAAGTATAAGAAAAACAAGCAGCACTCAACTTAAACCACTTCTCCTTGCACTGCATTTCTAATTATAATTTATATTCAGCTTTATAAAAGTAGCAAGTAACATGCTGAAAGTCGCAATCTCTGTGATACCCCCACTTGTAAAAATGTTTCTTATCCAAACAAGACCTGCTGCCTGACAACAATTATCTACTTCTTCCATGGGGAAAACATGATCAAAGTAAAAAATGAACACCAAACAAGGAACAAGCTCAAGATAAATTGCTTAAAGGATTACTGCACAGGTTATGGACCACACACGATAAATTGACATTCTGTTTGGTTTACGGGTAAAGCCTGCAAAGAGGACTGCAAGTCTTCAACAAAGGTAATGAGCTTCTTAAAATACTGTAATCCTGTCCTTTATTACAAATACTGTCATATGCATTTCAATACCCAAGGCTTATACATTATCTAGTTATGTAAGTATTCTCTGCATGGCAACAACAAAAAGGCTTTCAATGTTGGCATTTCTTTAACAGTATGCTTATTAAAGCTTACTTGCATCTTACTATCTCAGACAAGCTTACCTGATGGTCATTAAAGCATTGCTACTTAAACACAGAGCAACGGGCACTTTCTGAATAATAAGAAGCATAAATCAACAGTATAAAAATATGACAGAAAGGCTGAACATTCTCCAAAATCAAGCAAGGACAGATGAAAAGCCAATGTAGTACTTGTCTACCATGGATGGTGGGATACTCTGCACACTTACACAGCATAACTGCTCCTTGCCTTGCTTGGACACATCCAGAGTCACTACATGGGGGGAGTGGGGTGCAACAAGTATGTCACAATTTGAAATGTCTCTGGCTGATGGCTCTGACACATTTGTCATACCTCTCAAACTCAGAGCAAGAAATCCTGACAAAGCCATACATAGAAGTGGGACAAAGAACCAAAAGTAAGGACAATATTTAAATATTGCTCTTATAAACTTTCTAATAGAATAGTAGGTCTTGCATTAGTATGAATTTTCTGAAGGTTATGAAATTTGAAACTCAAATGTCTGTCATTATTTTCTAACTTCAATCTTTAATGCTTTGCCTCTAATTTGCAAAACCACAATTTAATGAAAAATGGACCAAAAATGTGATGCAAAAATGTAAAGTAGCCACACAATACAGCTGGGTACCTGTCAAAGAATGGGCACTTTTTTTTAATATCAGTACTGTTAACTTGAGCAGCTGACAAAATAAACAAATCTACATGCATTTCTGAAATAAAATTATCTATAAGTCTGATTATTATAGTTATTTATTAATTGTAAACCCGCCATGTTTTCTTCCAAAATTGCCATTTTGTGGAGGGATTATTAGAGGGAGAGCAACATTTTGAGCCAAAATCGGGGACAGTTGAGAGGTTTGGATATGCCTAATTCTATAAAGCAATTTATTTGCATGTACCTCTCAACCTGTTAACGCCTGAAATCTGGCCAAGGCCAAATATATTGGGGGAACATACAAGCAGTACTAAATATTGCTCTTGTATAAACTTAGTTGATCAAATAACAGGTCTTGCTTTAACATACATTTTTCTGAAGGTTATGAAGTCTAAAACTCAGTGCCTGTCATTATTTAGTGACTTAATTCCTAAATGATGTGCCAGAAAACCACTAATTTTATGAGGAACAAACCAAAAATAAAAAGCAAAAATCTATTCTTTCTGCAAAACTCTGGACAATTGAGAGGTATAGTTCAGCCGGGGCTGTCTTTGAGTTTGCCACCCTTCCCCCTCACAAAATCATGGTCGAATGGAGCCTCCCCCCTGCAGTCATTCCAATGTCCCGTTACTTGGCTATTTCACGCCATTTACCATAAACACTGTAATGTGCATACTGCTTTACTTCTACGATGATTTGAATTTCATTTGAAAGTTTTAATTTGCATTTTACAGCACAGACATGAAGACATCTGCTAAACAATGCAATGCAGTCTCACAATGAAAACAGATTTAGCATTAAAAGTTCTCTGCCCTTGAAACTCACATTAATTGAAATCCACATTCAAAGAAAATACATTTGGCTAGTATAAAGATAAACTTTGGTCTGTTTTCAAATGATAGGCCCCCTTGCACACAAGACATACATGTGTTGTGTGATACACCTTCCTGATTGTATTATACTCCTTGTATAATACAGTACAGTTGTTAGAGGGTGTTTTAACTTTATTGTTTTGAACATTTTTTTCCAGTAAACAATGAAACAATGCATGTACCAATAATGACAAAACTGTCGAATTGAGAACATTTCCATCATAAAAGTCTACTCAAACTTCTACAATCCACCAATATCAGTTGTTGTTGTGTCTTTCAGCTTTTCCCGGTTAGGGGTCGCCACAGCGGAACTCCGGTCTACTAACGATTGGCAGTAGATTTTTACGTGCCGAGTTGCCAGCTCTGACACACAGCCTTCAATGAAGGTACGCCCATTCACGCATGTCTCCACACAGAAGATGCTCTAGGTGAGAATCGAACAGGACAATGTCTTACTGTGAGGCGATAGCGCTACCGCAGCACCACCACCGCAGTCAGTCCACCAGTATCAGTAAATATGCACAATCTCTGCAGAAGTAAAACTCATCTATAAAATTCCATATTAAAGAGATCTGTAACTAATGAAGAGGTTGCTCCTAGCAAACAACTTTATATTTCATTGTTTCATCTACAAATAAAGTGCCTGTATCTTCGCCAAACAGGACATTCTCAGTATGGCAGCACCCATCCGCTGTGGGAGTAGAACCCACAGCCTTTTGCATCAAAAGCAAGTACACTACCTGTTGTGCTATTAGCAATGCAAGCAGATTTAGCATAAGCAGCACTAAACTTCTGTTCCCCTGCAGCTCTCAGCCCCTTGTAAAATCTACTCGACACTCAACTGTATCTCTCAACTTTGCAGCACAAGAAATCTGGAAAAAGCCAAAATTGATTGGGGAGAGACAAAAACCAGGGACACATTTTAAACATTGCTTGTATAATCTTGGAAAGTTGCTAATATAAAATGCTGTGTTACCACCATACATTTCACTGCCAAGTCTTGAACCAGGACCCTGTGCAAAACAGTCAGAGCAACATACTACTACGCCAAATCAGCTGTTTTATTAAAGAGAGGAAGACTGAAACTTAAATGGCTACCCTTTAGTGAATTCAGTTCTCACCATAGCTGTCAACCTCTTAGCACAAAACACCTGGACAAAACCAATAATGGGGGAATACAGTCCGAAAAATAGGGATAAACTTCAAATATTCATCTTATAAACTTAGAAAATTGCTAGAATAAAAGGTTTTGTGTTACTATGTACTTTCTGAAGAATTTGAAGTCTGAAATTCAAATGCCTGTCAATTTTATTTAACATTTGTTGAACAGGAAAGTCTGACTTGGAACAAAAGCCAATTTTCAGCAGAGGCCCAGGGAGAAATACTGAAGACACATGCCTTTGTAACATGGGAGGTTCCAGAACAAACCCACACACAAACACAGGGAGGACTTGCATACTCCACACAGAAGGCACCCCAGCCAAGAATCATACCAGAGGACCTCTAGCTATGAGGCAACAATGCTACCACTGCACCATCAACTATCTAAGTAATTACAAATTCAGAAACCACAGATGTTATGATGAACAGAACAGAACAACATATGAGGCAAAAATCTCCAGAAGTTTCACAGATGGTCATGGGTAGGGAATTCAGGCTCTTGTTACCTGAACCCAGGGTACAGGGTTCAAGCCTGAGGTATTCTCCAACCAGCAGGTATCCTATCCTGAGTTCTCCCTATAGCTATCAGTATGAATCCTCTGGGGCATTTCATACACATGTACAGACATGCACTTTCTTACAGTCCCCTACCTGATAGCAGCAAAATAAAACTCCGAACGGCAGCCTACACATGCTTCTGCAACAGTCCCCTACCTGCTAGCAGCAAAATAAAACTCTGAATGGCAGCAGCAAAGTAATGCCTTTCTTACAGTCCCCTACTGCAACATAACATCCAAAAGCCTTCTCGGCAGCAGCGAAGTAACGATTTTCTTAAATCCCCTACCTGCCAGCAGCAAAATAAAACTCTGATGGTAGCAGCAAAGTAATGGCTTTCTTACAGTCCCCTACCAGCAGCAAAATAAAACTTACACACACTTCTGCAACATAACATCCAAAAGCCTTCTCAGCAGCAGCGAAGTAACAGCTTTCTTACCGTAAGTCCCCTACCTGCCAGCAGCAAAATAAAACTCCGAACGGCTTTCTCGGCCCACACACAGTCCCTACATCCAAGCTGCAAAGTAATGGCTTTCTCCACAGCAAAATAAAATCCAAAGCTGCACTAAACTCCAAATAGCTTTCTTGGCAGCAAAAGAAATCCAAAGCTGGCTCTTCTCATCTGTGCACACCAGAAATTTCTGGTTTCCTGTTTTTTAACTTTCTGTTCCAAGACTGCTGACCTTGCAATCCGATCCCCTTCCAGTCTATGGGGTTAGTACTGCATAGACGTCTGGGGCATCAGCAGTCTGCAGCCTTCTTCCTGAATCCGGACTGGCAAGACAGCAGTCCAGATTCACTTTCTATGGGAAGTTACTGAAGTTATTGGATTGTACCATTGTGGTACACAGCTGGGGGGGGGGGCTGCAGTCCTGCAGTCCGATATCATGAGCCGCCACTGCACTAGGGCATTACATACAATGTCTCCATACCTCTCAACTTCTTAGCACTAGAGAGCTGGACAAAGTCTAAAATATTGGGGGGGGGGAGCAAAGGCTCCAAAAGAGGGATAGATTATAAAGATTGCTCTTATAGACTTAAAAAGTTGCTAGAAACATAGCAACACACACCTACTCTCTCACATGGCAACACACAGACACACACACACACATTCTCTTTCATACAGCAACTAACAACTAGTTTAAATTCCACACAGTCCTACTCTGCTCTCTCATACAACACAGACACGCACTTTTCTCCCTTGTACAGAAACAAACGGAACCACCAAGTTTATATTATACACACACACAGACACACACCCACACACAAGCACACACACACACACACACACACACACACACACACACACACACACACGTACCTTCTCTCTGTTTGTCTGGTCTGCTTCAGGACACATTTAAAAATGGACTATATGGAGTATTTTGTAAATATATAATCATCACAGATAAAGTGATTTTGCTACAGACTTTCACCATATTAGCAACACATATGTACACGCATCTACTCTCACACATTAACACACATGCACACTATCTCTCATGCAAACAGAACAGCTAAATTTAAATTCCATACACATACATACATATACACACATACTTTCTCTCTCATACAAAAGTGAGTGGCTTAAATTACACTTAAACACAAACACGCACACACTTGCCTTCTTTCTAAACCAAATGGCTACACATGGACACACGGACTTGGCTTATTTCTTAAAAGAACTGCTAGTTTAAATTACATGCAGGCCTGAAGAATTTGCATCCACACTGGCGTCATGATGTATGCATGTTAATGATCCTCCTTAAGGTAAGAGACTCGTGTAGCACGATTTTTTTTTTTAAGTCTCCGGGCCAACCTGCAGCTGTAAGTTGGAGGGCGCTAACCTCCTCTCATGCTATGGTTCAGGCTTCCTAAACAGGGAGCCAAGAAGAATGCAAATTTTATTAATTAAAATAAATAAATAAATACTTAAAAATAGCACCCTTTCTGAGGCCAGCCTGTACGGCGCCCTAGGAGGTTGCCTAGTTCGCCTATGCCTAAGGCCGGCCATGAGTTAACTATTCTCTCAACGGATACAAAGATGCTGTATACCACATAACATGACTTGAGTAAGGCATTTGACATAATTTAACAAGTGGCTTTTATAAAATATCATACTTATAGGTTCATAGATAGATACTAGGCTATCAGTCCTAGGGCCTATACAAGCCTAGCCATAACAATTCCCTGGCTATTGCTTCCCACAAATATTTACTTTCCTGGACCCCTGTCTAGCAGGGCTACTGATGTGATCCCCAGGGTGAATTTCCTATCTCCCATCCAATCATCAAGGTTCCTCTTGAAGAAGGCCATTGAGGCGCTCTGCCTGACATGTATGGGCTGCCTGTTCCAGAGTATGGGGAGCCTCTGGGTCAGAAACCTATCCCTCCGCATGTTCTATTCATTCACTTGAATGTTCTTAAAATATTAGGTCACTTGTACTGTCAAATGGCTCACAGGCCTGACACACAGTATCAATATGTGAGAATACACCTCCCAAGAGGACAGTTAATGTGGCAGCACAACTTATTTGTGTTCTGCCCCCACCCCTATTTGGAATAGATGACTAAGGAGTCTGGGCAACAGTTGATGGTCTTTTGTTGCCCAGAATCACGGACAACGGCAAATGTGGTAGCACATTAATAACGATATGTTGCAGCAAGGCATAATGCAGATAGACATTGTAGTGAAAAACAAATGCTGTTGAAAACCATTCACGAAAATGCATTCCTACAACATGTGAAAAAAAATTTCCAATAGCAAATTACAAGACAAACACCAGCCCTCTAAGGGTGTAGTATGTAGTTAGAGATACAGTTAGTCATACTGTAATATCAACTTAGCATACCATGTGTGCACTGCGACAAAATTCCTCTCTCGGTGGTGAACCTTATAAGTAAGGGAGTTGGCAGCACATCCTAGGATGGAATAGTAGCATTAGATTCCAAAGTCATAGCACCACTGATGAGGTGCAATGAAATGTTTATCATGTACTGCGTCTAGAAACATGCAGCACCTGGAGTGACCTCATCGGGATCTTATCCAGTCATTAGTAGCTTCAAACTACATGGCCTTTGCAGGATGTTGTGAAAACACCATCCATGTAGTCTGTCATCCAGTGACTATTAAGGGGCAATATGTGGCAAGACATCAGGTAGGTAGGTCTGAAATCTGTCTCTGTTTGAAGGTATTTGACACAGTTAACCACTAAAGTATTATACAGAAAGTTAATCCAGTCTGCATAATCAGTTATGTCAATGGCTGGATATCCTAGTACGTCACTGACAGGGGACATTTGGTCAAATATGGAGAACCCAGCTACAGCTAGAGGGCAGTTAAAAAAGGCAAAGTACGAGGCTCTGTACTGGACAGCCTCTAGTGTAAAAAAATTACTTTTTAGAACTCAAGGGAAATTTGGCTTCCCTGCAGCTGAACAACGTTGAGGACTAATGCAAACTGGTGGCCATCAATAAATCAGCACATATGATTATATTGCAGCTAGCAGTAAGAGAGACAATTGATTGTTGACAATGCAATTGTCCAATAGTACATCCAAAAATTGCATTATTACACCTTATTTAACAAACAGTTCTCAAATTTGTTGTACACATAGCCAACTACTTACTAATAGACATTGCAATATATATATTTATATATGTCCGTGTGTATAAAAATATGTATGTAAATTAATATGTATTACAACAGATCTATATTGAAATATATATATATATATATATATATATATATCACACACACACACACACACATGTACAAAGAATATTGTAATGCACATACACATATATTTTAATATATATATATATATGTATATATATCTCCATACACACACACACACACACACACACACACACACGTTGAACATTTATTTTATTATTTTTATTTTACGTTTGCTAATAACCGGGATGATCCGACTGGATGAGGTCCATTTACAGTGGAGGCCCGGAGAGAAAAGCTCCACCTAATTAATACAACAAACAATGATAATAATACATAATGTAAAGTAAAGACTTTGTTATTGAGCAGTATTTTGTGCATAATAGAACAGTATGCAAAGAAAGATCATATCAACAATATATAGAAGTGAACATTAAGTTAGTCATCAAAATATACAGACAGAGATCACAACAACATTTCCAAATGTCAGGAGATACCATTTGTTTCTTCCAGTTTTACCGAGGGTCTGATAATTGGAGAAGGGAGAAAGATGGTGGTAGCATACACTAGGATTAATACATGGACATACCCAAGACCTAATTAGATGAGCCTTAAGGGAGTTTTTGAATTGTTTGTTATTAGGTGCAGAAGTCATCGAGGGAGGGAGCTTATTCCAACTTTTTGCTATACTGTGAGAAAATAGACCTTTACCTGCTGTGTTGTTGGCTGTGGAGATAGAGAGGAGTGATTTGTTGGCAGAGCGGAGTGGTCGATTTGGAATGTAGTTAGTCAGTAGTTCCCTAAGGGCTGGAGTTTTTTCAGGATATTTTAGGTTGCTATAAGTTATGACTAGTTGGTGGTAGATTAATAACTGTGGGAGCTCAAGCCACTGAAGTTGCCTGAGAGGTATACAATGGTGTGTTCTAAAGAGGTAATTTTTTGCAAATTTGGCGATTTTGTTATATTACAACTCAAGTTTCGCCAGGTCAGATTTCTTACATAGGTGAGAATAGGTGCTGCATACATGAGTGTGGAAAGAAGGTGGGTTTGAGCTAGGGTGACCTGAGCTTGATCTGATAGAAAGTCTTTTTGTCTGTATAGGGACCCCATTTTTTGTGTACCTTTTTAATAGTTTGAGAGAAATGGATGGCAAAGTGTAGGTTGTTATCTATTTCAACCCCAAGCAGCTTGGTGTGGAGAGAGTGTGACATGACAGTTCCATTATTGGAAGAGATAGAGAAGGAGAGTGGAGTGGTTTTTGATTTGTTTGGGATAAATAGTAGTTTTGTTTTGTTGGGATTTAAGATAACTTGAATATCTATGATCCAACTTTCTACTGAGGTAAAAGATTCCTGGGTGAGATGCTGTAGGGTGGTGAGATTTGGGGGGGGGGGGGCAGATCAGGGTGGAATTGTCCTAATACTGTATGAGTGAAGCCTGTAGGGTAGAGGTATGTAGATTATTGGTAAAGATAGAAAAGAGGAGTGGGCTGAGTATGGAACCTTGAGGTACACCAATGGTAGTTGGGAGTAAAGATGATATAACTCCTTGCCATAGACAGCTTGTTGTCAGTCTGATAGATAGTTTTTAAACCATGTCAAATGCTTTGGAGAGGTCCAGGAATATAGCATATACAAATCTGTTATTTCTATGTTGGTTAACCAGGTTTGTGAAAGTGAGAAGGGCTGAAGTTGTGCTGTGGGTGGAAACCATGTTGTGTAGAGGAGAAGAGATTGTTAGAGTCTAGGAAGTGCATAACGTGAGAGTGTATACATTTCTCAAGTATCTGTGATAAAGGAGACAGAATGGCTATGGGGCGATAGAGAAATCATAGGAATTCCCACCCTTATGAAGGAGAATAATGTAAGAGATTTTCCATAGTTGGATGTGGGATTCCTGTATGGAGTGGTTGATTAAGACTGAGACCGGGTAGGATAGAGAGTCAGCAGCCATTTTTAGGAAATGAGCAGGTATACCATCTGCTGCTAGAGTAGTGGGTTTAAGTTTTAAGAGGTATTTTTTTATTGTTGAGGTTGGGACAGGAGAGAATATAAAGGGAAGTGAGTTGTTAGGCGTTGTTGGTATGGATGAGTAGCTATTTTTGGAAAGTTGAGTTGATAGTGATTTCATGGATTCAATAAAGTTGTGATTAAATTGGGAGGCTATATATCTATCTGTTTTTGTAGAGTTGGAGGTGGGAGCTGGTGTGGAGGTTTTACCAGGTTTTAGTAGGAAGTATATTGCATGCCAGAGCTTTTGGGGGTTATTGAAGTATTTATTTTGTATATCTAGAAAGTAGTTCTGTTTATCAAGCTTTGTTTTTGACCTGATTTATAAGGTGTTAATAGTTTTGTTTGGCTAGACTAGTTTTATCTTTCTTCCAGGTTTTTCATGTCTTGCCTCTGGTTTTTAATAGGGCTCTAGTGGATTTAGTAAGCCAAAGAGCATAGTGTTGCTTAGCTCTAATTTTCCTTACTGGGGCAACTGAATCAAGGATGTTAATAAGAGTGCTATTAAAATAATCCACTGCTTGGTCTAGGTCAAGGCTGTGTAGTGGTTCCCAGTTACATTTTTTAATATAGTGTTGAGTTCTAGAGGGTTAACATTGCGATAGTTTCTGACTTGGCTCTAGACTGTAGGTTTGGGTAAGTTAGTATGTTTTCGTAGGAGGAAAGTAGGGAGATGGTCACTAAGTCCATCAGGTAGACTACCTACTTGGTAATTATGTTCAGGGTAATTTTCTAATGTCCATTCTAGTATAGATTCCTTATGGGATTTTTGTCTACTCTAGTTGGTTCTTGAATGAGTTGAGAAAATCCATATAGGTTGATGTAGTTAGTGGGGGTTTTAGAGTTACAGGCTAGACAGACAGTGTTTAGGTCACCTAATAAAATAGTTTCCTGTGGGAGATTATGTGGTGTATGGTAGTGGTGTGTTTGTGTGTAAGGATGTAATGTAGGTTAGAGTTGTGAGGGTTAGTAGGCGAGATGAAAGTAAGGCCTGCATAGTTTGGGTTTGTGGAATTTGGATGCAAGTGGTTGCAGGTGAGTGGCTGTAGGGAGTGGTCAGGTGATTGGAGGTTATAATAAATGTAGAAGTAGTGGGGGGGGTGGGAATTGGGGGCAGTGTAGGGGAGCGAAGTGAGCTGAGTGAAAAATTTATTTTAATTTGCATGCTCTGCTCTATGCTGTTCTGTTCTGGATCCAAAGTCTTCTTAAGATGCACAGTCTTGCTCTGCTATTTACTGCTGAATCAGAGACACAGAGCTTTGCATGACTCCATCTGTAGTTTGTTTAAAGCACCAAGTCTTTCAAATTGCACACTGATAAAGAAATATATTTTGCAGCTATAAGCACAGTTACAGATAACTTATTTTATAACAAATGACACGTACTATTTCTGTCAGATTGTAGCATATATTTACAAAGTTTTCCTTCATTACAGATATGAATGATGACTTCTACAAAATACCTCACTCTGTCCTTCTCTCACATAACTGAATTACTATAATTGCTATATAGAGTGCTAGTCACACACATAGATGATGTTATTTCCTCTTGGTATCTTTTTTGGCCTTCTGTGGGAAGTCACATAATGTTTGTTTTTAGACTTTTCTATTGTCCTTTTGTGATTTACTTGTAAACACTTTTGCTGATGTGAGGATGCCATTAACAGAAATCTGAAAGGAAACATCTGTACAAGCTGTTCTTACTGGAAAAACATCACATATTGCTGAATTTATAAAAAAAAGATGTCTGTTAATAGATATTTGTTCTGCAAACATGAGAAAATCATGTAATCCTTGTTTTCCAATTCTGATGCTGTGAACAGAAGCCTGTCTGTTGTGCATACAGTATGAATGCACATTTTACATTGCTACACTCTATACATATATTCAAGCAAACTTTTTACTTTTTCAGCATATTTACAACAGAATTAATTTCAGCCTTATATTCATAATCTCACAATTCCCTCTTTTTTTAAACATACTCAAAACACTTGATATGTATTATTTGATCACATTATATAGAAAACACATTAAGAAACAAAACCTTTAGTCTTCTTTTGATACAAGTCAAAATGCAATTTTACAATGATGTTAAGTATTACTACCAAAACTGAATGCATCTAACAACTTTTTCTTTTGCAGACCATTCTGTGAATATATTTCATCAATAATGAGCTGTGTCTGCTTTAATTTTTATTTTTTAACTTGATTAATTTATTCTTTTGTAATAACAGAATTTAATTTATAACTTAGAACTATTTATTAACTCTTTGCAACTGTTGAATTAACTATAAGAGGCAAGAACCATGTGCTACTGCAAGCATTTATAAACTGCTGAAAATATACAGTTTCAATGTCATTTTAACCATAACATTTCCAAACTGCCCATACACTTTAGTTGACAGTGAAGTATACACTGAATAATAGTATTTACATATTAGTCCATTAGCTGTATGAATGTTGTTGTATCTTTCAGCTTTTCCCGGTTAGGGGTCGCCACAGCGAAACTCCGGTCTGCTAATGATTGGCAGTAGATTTTTAAGTACCGACTTGCCAGGCCTGACGCACAACCTTCAACGAAGGTACGCCCATTCACGCATGTTTCCACACAGAAGACGCTTTAGCTGAGAATCGAATAGGACAACGTCTTACTGTGAAGCGACAATGCTACCGCAGCACCACCACCGCAGCCGCATTAGCTATATGAATACAATATTTTAATATAATTTTTTCTGTAGCTAAGGTAACCAATACTAGTACTGATCTTGAAACCAGTGATAATGAACTTCCTGTACAGTATATATTTACACAGACTGTTTGCTATTCATGCATTTCAATTTAGTAGGTATCCTGGACCCATTTTTTTCTCTACACATATTCATTATTAGACATTAATTTCATTTGTACTGAATTCTTCTGCATTTGTACATACAAAGACTATAATTTGTACTGAATTCTTCTGCATTTGTACATACAAAGACTATAAAGTACATTTAGTCTAATCTTACAAATTTGATAACATTAATTTTAAGCAAAATCTTGGAAAATGTTTATGTCTCTTTAGAAATATCTAGTGGAATTGGCACCAAAGCCATATGTCCTGTTATTTTAAACTACATAGTCAGCAATTAAAAACATTCATGCTTTTTTAAACTAACATTGTTTTGCCAAAAACATATTAAAATAGTGACCATTCATGTGCAATTTTTTTACATATCTTTACTCTCTTGTATAGCTGTAATAAAGGAATTTTAAGCCATCTCTTGTTTTTTAAACCATCTCTTGTATAGCTTTAAAGTTTAACAGGTTGTGAATACAATTTAATACTAAACAATACAATAATAACCATTATGATAGCTATTAACAACTTGTAAAATATCTTATCCTGTCAGGTTTAATCCAGTTTACCACTATTTCTAATACACTAATACTTGTTTTTCCCTCCCCCTAAAAGAGTATTGTCAAGAAGGGAATGAGATATTTCTTCCTGTAGCTTTATTTTAGACCCTTGTGCAGTACTGCTTATACAGTCAGTGTAAAACTGAGAGAGTGCCCCTCCCCCTGTAGTATACTGCAGTATTGTTTATTTGCTTTAGAATGTACACCAGCCCAATACTTTGGCCACACATCTGCTCCACTAGGCTACCAAACTATAGACCCCTGTCTGATTTGATCATTTTTTAGCTGTTTATTACCACTATTAGGTATTTACACCCTTCTGCACAATTGATTTAAACTGTATGTATACTATAGCCCATTTGCTGGCTGTACTTGATGCAACTGAGGTTTTTTTTTTTTTTCTTTTTAACATTTACTTGCAAACAGATTATCAGTGACATCTATGCACAATTGTGACATTTTATTACAATTACCAAATAGTGTAGCATGTAAACATTTTAACAATTATGTTTTAATAACAATAATGTTTTAGCAAAACTCAAGCTACTTGTCTGGCAATCAGTCTTGTTGTTTATCTTATCTTTCCAACATTTCTTGTAATTATTCATCTAGTCTAGAAAGGTCTGAGCTCACATTTTATACTCTATAAACTATAGTTAATTCTTTTAACATTTTTCCTTTAATCTGATTGTGATTTACATAACTATGCATTTATACTACATAAATAGACATTATTTTATAAATAGCTTACATGGATTTCAGTATTTTTTTATTTATTTATTTAACTGTCCTGCCATTAATTTTACAAAAACTGTTTGACTAATACCATCTGTGATTTTCTTTTTAAAATTCAGAACTTTAACTGTTTGGTGTGGTGTTACTATACAATTATATAAAAATTGTAAAAAAACAAAATAGATATCAGCTTAACTAACACATGTTTATATTTACATTATTTATATTTGCTGCTGTCTGCCTTTTATTCTTGTGTATTGTAACAGATGTATTTTAGATGAAAAGAAAATACATGCATGTCTTTTTTGTGACTTTAAATCTTTATTTAAGCATGTCAGTCTTGTGACTTTAAATCTTTATTCTTATTAACTATTTTTATTTAATTTTATGCACTAGAACTGTTTTGTGTAACTATTTTTATTTAATGTTTATGCACTAAAACTGTTGTGTACCTTTTGACTATGCTATTAGAATAGCAGTTATATACTGTACTATTGATAAATGTCTTGCTTTAACTGAATGAAAGTAAAACATTTAAGAATGATTTGTCCATACATCAGATCTTAGCATGTATGCTTAACCATTTTCAAAACATAAAACATATTATAAAATATATTTCTTTTGCACAGATTAGCTGTGTATGCAGGAAGTCCCCAGTCTCTGTCAGTTCAGCTAATTTATTTCCTTTATCCTGCAACTGCTGTTGAAGAATTTCCTGTAATGTTGCATGGTCTTTCTGACATTCTTTAGTAAGCTGTTCTGCTGAATTTGAAACTCCTATGCACTTTTGAATAGATGTGTGTATAACTTGTCTAAGCTTCCTGAACTCATTGTGTCTGTCTTTTATAAGTTTATTACATTCATTTGTAACAAAATCTACTAGAGGTTCTATCAGTAACTGATTTGACTGTTGTTGCAACTCTGAAATAAACCTTTTACATCTGGTGACAGAACATAACTGTCTAACATTTGAATATAATGTCAACATATTAACTTTTCTTGGTTCTTTACCATTAAAATTTTTGTCTGTACAGTCTAACATTTGGATAATATCATGCACTGTATTTTTATGACATTGTACACACAATAAACATTTTTTTATACCACACATGATTTTGTTTCAGATACCAGTCAAATATTGTAAATCATTTGCATAATGCCTTACTATCAACTTGCAATCCATTTGCATAATGCCTTACTATTAACTTGTCCTAATAAGGTTTTACATTTGCTAATATGCTGTATATACATTTATTGTGTTATTATTATTACCTCTATGGCATTCATACTGTATGTAACACAGAATAATTTTCTTACCAGTCAACAGAGAGGCAGATGGACAAGATGCTTTACTGTAGATGGTTGAAAAGTCTCTGTAGTCACTTGTGAAGTTGATACCACAAAACTGGAAGTTTCAGTCTTACAACTTTGTCTTGTACCTTTTCTGGAGAATTTATGGAACTGCTCACCTTTCTGCAATACAGTCTCTCCGGATGTGGACATCTAATGAACTGTATTGCTACAAATTGTAGAAAACTGAAGTACTTCACATAAACGTTAGTTACTCTGCTTTTACAGGAGTGACCTTATACAAGGCATTACCCATTCACTACCCCTGTTTTTGGGTACAGGCTAGGAATGATGTCAAAGGGTCACCACTGAAAAATTTATTTTAATTTGCGTGCTCTGCTCTATGCTGTTCTGTTCTGGATCCAAAATTTTCTTAAGACACACAGTCTTGCTCTGCTGTTTACTGCTGAATCAGAGACACAGAGCTTTGCATGACTCCATCTGTAGTCTGTTTAAAGCACCAAGTCTTTCAAATTGCACACTGATAAAGAAATATATTTTGCAGCTATAAGCACAGTTTCAGATAACTTATTTTATAACAAATGACACGTACTATTTATGTCAGATTGTAGCATATATTTACATTTTCCTTCATTACAGATATGAATGATGACTTCTACAAAATACCTCTCTCTGTCCTTCTCTCACATAACTGAATTACTATAATTGCTATATAGAGTGCTAGTCACACACATAGATGATGTTATTTCCTCTTGGTATCTTTTTTGGCTTTCTGTGGGAAGTCACATAATGTCTGTTTTTAGACTTTTCAATTGTCCTTTTGTGATTTACTTGTAAGCACTGTTGCTGATGTGAGGATGCCATTAACAGAAATCTGAAAGGAAACATCTGTACAAGCTGTTCCTACTGGACAAACATCATGTATTGCTGAATGTATAAAAAAGGATGTTTGTTAATAGATATTTGTTCTGCAAACATGAGAAAATCATGTAATCCTTGTTTTACAATTCTGATGCTGTGAACAGAAGCCTGTCTGTTATACATACAGTATGAATGAACATTTTACATTGCTAAACTCTATACATATATTCAAGCAAACTTTTTATTCTATGCTTTATCTTTCAGCATATTTACAACAGAATTAACTTCAGCCTTATATTCATACTCTCACACTGAGCATAGCAAGGCAAATGGAACAGGGCTTAGCCACCATGAGATTCCAGAGACAGTGAGCTCTAATCAGGAATAGCAGGAAAAAACAGCTAAAGTGGGGTAAGCTCAGTATATCTGCTTCCCTGTAGTACAGTTGTAAACTACTGGCAGTGTGTTGCTGCCTGGTGGCCAAAGTAAGTTACTACAGCCAGAAAAAAACTAACTTGTGTGTATGCTCATCTGCCCTGTAGTAATACTTTAAATAAGGAGCAGTTTACTTTTTTAATAGCAGATAGTTTTAAAAACAGATTCAGAGTGTGGATACATTGCAATAGAAGGAACACCTACAGTTTAGAAAGCTGTGCTCTTTAGTTTGGTTTTGGAGCTTCTTCAGGCAGGTAACTGAAGCAAATTTACACTCTTTCACAAGGTATTTTGCTGGGCGAGTCTGTTGGGCAGGGGATGACCTCAGAGTGTATAACCCTTTGGGAGAAGCTGCAAGACATAAGGGGGACACATACAAAAGGTTAGACCAGGAAAGTAAGAAAAGACACATGAGAGACCAGTCCTAGCAAAACCCTAGAAAAACAGAGATTTAAGTGAGGTATAATACAGACAAGAAATACCAGTGTAGCAATAACAGTATTCCCAGTTGACTAAGTCATGAAAGCAGAGCACTAAAAGTAAATGCAGTAGGTTGTACAGAAGTAGCAAATATTAGCAAACACAGTTAAGCCCTGTAATCAGAACAGAAAACAATCCTAAAAAGAAACTAATGGAGCACTAGGAGTAAATGCAGTAGCTTGTACAGATAAAGCAGCTTTTATCAAACACGGGTAACTGAACCCTATAAGCAGAGCAGAAGACAATTCTGCTTAAACTGTAATGTAGTGCTACAGGTAAAATGCAGTAGCCTGTACAGATAAAGCAACTTTACCAAGCACAGTTAACTCTGCACTGACAGACAGTGCTTAGTAGTACTGTAAATAGCAATAAATAAAACAGTATGTCATACACAGTACATTCTAAAGCCAGAGAGCACACAGGCAGGGGAGAGTAGAAGCTTCCATGTGGAATGCAGAGAAAGCTAGAAGGATCTTAAAGATGGTGCCACAGGAAGGAAGGCAAAGTTAAAGAGTCTGGGGGAGTGGTTGGAAAGAAAAGAAAGTGAAAGAAACAGATAAAGCAGCTTTTAACAAGCACACAGTTAACTAATCCCTGTAAGCAGAACAGAAAAAAAAACATTCTTAAAAAACTAATGAGGCACTAGGAGCAATTGCAATAGTTTGTACAGATAAAGCAACTTTTAACAAACAGGTAACTGAGCCCTATAAGCAGAGCAGAATACAATTCTGCTTAAACTGTAATGTAGTACTAGAAGTAAAATGCACTAGCTTGTACAGATAAAGCAACTTTTAGCAAACACAGTTAGCTCTGCACTGACAGACAGTGCTTAGTAGCAGTGTAAATGGCAATGATTGGAACCAGTACTGACAGGGTCAGGTCAGCAGTGTGAAACAGCACTGAAACATTTAGAAAGGAAGCAACTGTGAACATCAGAGCTGAAGAGGGAATGAGAGCAAGCCAGAGATGGAAATGTTGCAGATATAGGTTCATAGGTTGGTACTAGGCTATCGGCCCTAAGGCCTATGCAAGCCTAGCCATAACAATTCCCTGGAATTTTTTTCCCACAATATTTACTTCTCTGGGCCCCTATCTAGCAGGGTGACTGACATGATCCCCGGGGTGAATTTCCTATCTCCCATCCAATCATCAAGGTTCCTTTTGAAGAGGCCAATGAGGTGCTCTGCTTGACATGTATGGGCAGTCTATTCCAGAGTATGGGGAGTCTCTGGGTCAGGAACCTATCCCTCTAGCAGGTTTTGTTCAATGTGATGATAAGGTTTAGATCCCTGGAGCATGTGGCTCTGAGGGATTGGGATTTCTTTAAGTGGAGCATGTCCAACAGCTCAGGGTTTGACATGGCCTTGTATGTTAAGCAGAGATCGCCTCTGAGTAGACGATATGCCACAGAGTATAGCTGGAGTTTTTTTAGACGGTCAGCATATGGCATCTGATTTAGGCCTGTGATTCTTTTAGTGAGGTATTTCTGTGGCCTTTCCAGCTGTTGCAGATTTCTTGTGAGGTACATACCAAATGGGGCATTATACTCTATAATGGGTCTAATGAGGGATGAGTACAGTGAGACAATGACCTCCTTTTTTCGGATGAAAAGCCCTTAGTGATGAGGTGTGCCATGTAGAAGGGTTTCCTGACTGTTGTGGCAATGTGGTTATCGAAAGTGAGACCACTGTCCACTTGTGTCCGTAAGTCTCTCATCACACTTTCGATGTTTAGTGTCCTGCCACCTATGTGGTAGTTCATGGGTATATGTTTTTTTTTTCCAAAGGGGATGACTATACATTTCTTGGCATTAAGCTGAAGCCCATGGCTATGCCACCAGGCATCTGTTTCTGTAAGGCCCTTTTGTAGAATATCCACATAATTTGGGGATTCAATAATGGCTCCCAGTTTGCAGTCATCTGCAAACTTTGTTCGCCAGAGTCCCTTAATGTTGGCCCGTACTTCAGAGAAGTAGATGCCAAACAAGAGTGGCCCCAGGACTGAACCCTGAGGTACTCCACTTGTCTGGAGCTGGATTTGGAATGGGCTACTTTTACAGTCTGGGTTCTGTCAGTAAGCCAGTTGGCAACCCATCAAGTGCCGTAGGGATTTATGCCCAGCTTAGTAAGTTTATCTATAATTCCAGAGTGGGGGATGGTGTCGAAGGCCTTGGCGAGGTCCAGATAGGCTGTGTGGACCTCCTTACCCTCGTCCACAGCTCTGGAGACCGATTTGAAGAAGTCAATCAGATTCAGGAGACAAGATAGGCCCTTCACAAACCCAAACTGGGTGGGGTCCAGTATCTGGAGGTTGCCAATGTCTTTGTTTATAAGTTCCATGATAATGCGTTCCATGCCCTTGCAGTTCAGGCTTGTCAGACTGATGGGACAGTAGTTCCCGGGATCCAAGGTGGATCCTCCCTTGTGGAGCGGGATAACTGTAGCTGTGTGCCATTCAGTGGGCAAGAAGCCTGAGGTGAGGCCATGATTAAACATGTCACTTAAGTGGGGTGCCAGTTCATTTTGTAGTTCATGTAGTACACAGCCTGGGATGTCATCTGGTCCCATGGATGCTGTATTCTTAGCTTTGGAGAGTGCTGTTTCTACCTGTGTGGCTGTGATTATCAGAATTTGGCAATCTTTTGGTATTGAGATGGGCCCTTTAGGGGGTGAGAGGGGAGTGAAGTTGGCACTAAATCGATCTGCCAGGATATTGGCAATATCCTTGGGATCAGTATATTTAATGCCATTCTGTTGTAGTTCAGAGCAGATCTGAGCATTGCCATTTAGATTCTTGACATAACTATAGAATGCCTTGTGGTTGTCTTTGGAATCTTTGGCAA
Source organism: Protopterus annectens (assembly GCF_019279795.1). NCBI lineage: Eukaryota > Metazoa > Chordata > Ceratodontiformes > Protopteridae > Protopterus > Protopterus annectens. The sequence continues at coordinate 1,362,067,933 of NC_056725.1, forward strand.
TTTTATTTTTGTAACTAGCTTTTGAGGATTTTATGCAGGATCTCAGCTTCTTACTGAGGCTGGTGAGGGAGTTTTTTGCATCCTGGGATTTTCCTCTTTTCTGCAACAGTTTCTTCCTTCTGTTGTATAGTTTGTTTATAGCAGGGGACCACCAGATTGGCTTCCTTTTTTTGGAGAAGAGCATCTTGGTTCTATTTGGGATGGCGCGATTCATGCACGAGTGGATGTGCTCATACAGTGCCTCAGTGTAGGATTCTGCAGTCGAACTTCCAGATCCTGTCTGCGTGGGTGTTGTGAAGTTTGTCACTTCTGACTTCAGTAGCATGAAGTTGGTTTTGGAGAAGTTTTTAAGGAGGTTTCCTTACGGGGGGGTGGGGGTGGGATGTGGATGTCAAGGGTGATTTGCTTATGGTCAGACCTGACCAATGAGGGGGTGACCACTGGTGTGGAGCATCTATCTCCCATGTTGGTAATGACCAGGTCTAGGGTATTGGAGCCCCTGGTGGGATAATGGATTAGTTGATCCAGGGCATTGGAATTTATGAATTCCAAGAACCGTTGGGAAAAGGAGTTGGTACCCGAGTAGTTTTCCCAATTAATGGCAGAGTAGTTGAAATCACCTAGTATTAGGGTGTTTGGTTGTATCTTAATATTTTCCAGTATGTTTAGGAAGGTGTAGTGAGAATCTTGGGGTATGGTGGGGGATCTGTAGCAAGCTACAATTTGGATTGCAGTCTTACCTAGTGTTAGTTGCACCTGGAGAATTTCAGATGCATTGTGTTGGGCAACTAGCCTGGAGGTGTGAATATCCTTGGTGAATATGGACACTCCTCCACCTTTAGTTTAAAAACAAGAGACAAAGGGAGCAGAAGATGTACTAGGCTTTAAACAGCACTCTAGAGTGTGGCTGGCAGCATTTAATCTACATATACAGGAACTATTGAGAGTTAAAACATTAGACTAAAAGCTACTGGTACTATTAGTTAAAACAGTAAGGAATGTGGTAGACTGCTGGCAGTGTGTTGCTGCCTGGTGGCCAAAGTAAGTTACTACAGCCAGAAAAAAAAAACTAACCTGTGTGTATGTTTACCTGCCCATGTAGTAATACTTTAAATAAGGAGCAGTTTACTTTTTTAAATGCAGATAGTTTTAAAAATAGATTCGGAGTGTGGATAAATTGCAATAGAAGGAACACCTACAGTTTAGAAAGCTATGCTCTTTAGTTTGGTTTTGGAGCTGCTTCAGGCAGGTAATTGAAGCAGATTTACACTCTTTCACAAGGTATTTTGCTGGGCGAGTCTGTTGGGCAGGGGTTGACCACAGAGTGTTTAACCCGTCGGGAGAAGAGTTTATAGAGGTGATACCCCACTAACAGTGGATTTGGCATTGATGACTGCAGTACATTACAGTACATATATCCAGATATACTCATATATATATATATATATATATATATATATATATATATATATATATACATATATATATGGTTCCCCTTCACAAAGTCAAACGGCTACAATCTTGAAATGCATATGGTCGAGACCATATGCTCTAAATTGTAGAAGCTCGACTATGTGAACTGGGAACGGCATACAGCGCAGAATGGGAGATTTCCCTTTCTGCACTGTAGTGCAATCTCGGAGTTGGAATAAATAAGTAGCAGGGGGTGTGGGAGGTGCAGGGGGTCTTGCCCCCTGCAGAAACAATTTTTGGTGTTACGTTTTGTTTTTCTTTGTTCCCTTTCATGAAGTCGAGCTTCAGAAATTCAAGCATATGGCGTCGGCCATATGCATTTCGAGTTTCTGAGCGATCGACTTTGTGAAGGGAACCAGATATATATATATATATATATATATATATATATATATATATATATATATATTTAGAAAGAGAGCTGTCTATATATCTAATTTGTTTTCCTATTATGATGACGCTTAATGGGAATGTTTTGCTGGGTAGTTTGACAGGGGAGCCCCAGTGGAGAACAGATCCCCTTACAGACATATTGACAGAGAAGTAAATGACACATTTCATAACAACATATACATGCAAACATCTTAATGCATTAGTGAAGATACTGAGTTGGGAATAAAAATTACAGAACTAACTTACAAAATGGTACAGAGGTAGTAGTAGCTAAATTTGTCACCAGTCACTGTAGTAATGTAGTATAACATGTTAGGAATCTCAAAAGCAGTGTTACTTTGGGTGCCTTGTTGCTTATATTTGGGAGAAGACTATGGAAGTATTTACTTATAGAGTAGCATTTGTAGATAGTGTTGATGACTGAGAAAGCAGAGGTCATATTACATCACTTTTAGTAACAGCACCCATTAGTATTAGCTGGACAGATAACAAGGAAAAAACAGGGTACTAGCAGCTGTTAGTACAGCAGGTTAGCCCATGTAAAATATGGATCTGAGTGCCTGATTAGGGAAAGGACATCTGCTGATGTGCTAGGAAAGGTAGCAGAAATTGAGGTTGGAATAGTAATGATTTTTTTGGGCTTGTTTTGGTGTTGGAGGGGTGGCAATATAAACTCATTATTTATATATATATATATATATATATATATATATATACACACATATATATATATATATATATATATATATATATATATATATGCACACATATACATATACACACACACTATATTATTTTATATATATATATATATATATATATATATATATATATATATATATGCACACATATACATATACACACACACTATATTATTTTATATATATATATATATATATATATATATATATATATATATATATATACACATATATAAAATCTGAATAAATACAGATGACACTAATGATGATTGCAGTATAGAAATGTCATAAGGCTACATTGAGCAAGCTCTCCAGGACTGCTGTATTCTGAAAGGCACAACCAATTACTCTACTGACAAAGATGCAGGGAGTGAACACATGCATATGCAAAGGCAGTGGTAAACATGCTGGAAAGGCCACAGAAGTACCTCACAAAGAGGATTACTGGCCTCAAACAGATGCCTTACACTGACCATCTAAAAAAAACTCCAGCTTTACTCCGTAGCATATCGCCTGCTCCGAGGTGATCTCTGCCTAGCATATAAAGCTAGGTCAAACCCAGAGCTGTTGGATATGCTACACCTAAAGAAATCCCAATCCCTCCAAGCTACATGCTCTAGGGACCTAAACCTTGTCACCACAATAAACAGGACATGCTGGAGGGATAGATTCCTGTCCCAGAGACTCCCTATACTCTGGAACAAGCTACCTATCTATGTCAAGCAAAGTTCCTCATTAGCACTCTTCAAGAAAAATCTTGATGAGTGGATAGGAAATAGGAAATACACCCCGGGATCACTTCTGTGGCTCTGCTCAACAGGGGCACAGGAAAATAACTTTCTTGGGTGGTGTAAGCCAGGGAACCTTGTTGGCTAGACTTACTTAGGACCTTGGGCCGATAGCCTTGTACCTACCTATGGAAAGTGTCCTGTGGAGATGAAAACATTTCTGATAGCAGTTGAGCTCTCTGCATTCGCATTAAAATGCAAACAATAACAACATAGACTGAATGGAAGACAATGTGTTAAGATATTTGATTTAAATGTAAATAAAGGGCAGCACACCACAATTATTTCTGAAGTTAAGTGTTGACACCTCATTATTTTACCTGGCACCACAAAAGACATATGTCCTGCAGACGGAATAACAATGACCCTGAATGCTTAGGATAGGAAGGGAGAGATATCCAAGGAAATATGAGTTGTTGCTTATGAAAGGCAAATGCAGACCTGGTCACTCCTATGGTAATGAGTTTGCTTGATTTTTGAAGCAAACAATGGAAGAACAGGTTTGTCAAAGAAGTAATGGATTTGCAGTTCTGACTCAGGTAGCCATGAACCCCCACGGTGTCCTAAAAGTGCTTCCTGATCTCTTTGTATTCATCTTACATCAAAGGAAGAAATATCACAATAAGAAAGGGTCCAGAGGAAGCGAAAAAATGTGAAAAAGTTACCCTAAGTCTGTCTGTCTTTCAGCTTTTCCCGGTTAGGGGTCGCCACAGTGGAACTCCAGTCCGCTAATGATTGGCAGTAGATTTTTAAGTGCTGGCTTGCCGGGCCTAACGTACAACCTTCAGCGAAGGAACACCCATTCACGCATGTCGACACACAGAAGACGCTCTAACTGAGAATCGAATGTGCAACGTCTAACTGTGAGGCGACAACGCTACCGCAGCACCACCAAGTATCTTTCCATAATAGGTCCAGGTAGGCATGAACAGCAAAAGGAAACATTAATCCAACTGAATACTACTGTAATATGTGTAAATATGCACTGTTACCAAACTGAATCATTTTGCAAAACACCTGATTGACTATACACTTCATTTATTTATATGGTATCAAGTGTACAAGGACATGGCAAAAAAAGGAAGGCAAATAATGCTGATAATGCAATTCCAGGGGTAGTGCTAAAATATGCATATCCATCAGTGACTGCCAAACACCTTTGCTCCACATGGAGTCAGTAAACAGAATTAGCAAATACGTAATTAATTAATTACAAAAGAATAAGTGAATAAGTATAACCACACATTTTAACACAGGCTATGGGCAGTCTATTATATACATGGTTGATGCGCATATTTCTGTTTACATACACACACACACACACACACACACACACACACACACACACACACACACACAGACAGATTACTTTACTGATATAGCTCTTTCCCCAGGTAGACATATCTTCCCATATGAATTCATGTATTTGTCATTGTTACTCTATATATTTATATAACTGTATATTTCTATATCTAAGCATATATCTATGTATGTATCTATATTTATCTAAAAACAATAAATGCGTATTTATTGACATGCATTTCTATATACCTAACACACACACGCCTTCAAATTACAAAATTATACTGTATACCATCCAGTAGTACTAGTTTTCCATACTCCACAAATGCTCTGAGCTAATTTATTTATTTATTTTACATTTGTTGACCGGGCTAGTCTAACTGGATATATTTCCATTTTCAGTAGAGGCCCGAGGAGAAAGGCTCAGAGAAAAAAAATATTATACAGAGATTCTACAAAAAACAGTGGCAAAAAACAAAATACAATTACATAAGTATGAAACTGATTAGTAATATGTTTTAGCAACATTAATTTTAAAGTTACAAATAGGAAAAAAACATATTGGTTTTATCCAGTTGTATAAAAAATAAACAAAAACATTTAATGTACATGAGTTTACGCAGCACAGTAAAGAGGAAAAAACAAAAAGAAATTAATTGATTCAAAGAAAAAATGTAGAGGATAGAGAAGTACCAGAAAAATGTTTTTAGTGGATTAGAGAAAGGGAGAAATAGTATCAGTCAGTATTGGAGCAGGGGCAGATCCATTTGTTTTTAATGAAGATTTTCAATTGTTTCTTAAAAAGGTTGGTGCAAGTAAGGGATGTAATTTCTCTTGGAAGTTTGTTCCAAGTATTTTCAACAGCATTAGAGAACAGGCAGTCCCCGGATTTGTTGTTGGATTTTGTGGTGGCTACTTGTAGCTTCTTAACAGATCTTAAGGTTGGAAGATTTTTAAGAGCTCCTAGACATTTTGCTGTGGTGGATTCATGGCTAATACCCCTGTAGGCCAACATTCAGTGAACACCAAAAAATGCCAACATTTTACTAATATAGGTATTTCTGTGTGTGCAGCCTCAAACTGTTTCAATAGGGAAGGCATTAAGCAAGGTTGAGATCAGTGCAATCTTGTGCCAATCAACATTACCTCTTGAGTACTGGCAGACCTGAAACTGTACCTGTAAAACACCCTGCCGATGACATTCAATATTACATGCAAAACAGGCTACATGCAATGAGTAGAGGACCTAAGCATTCATCACCATCCACAAGGCCAAGACATCATTTGATCTCAGTAAATGGTGACTCAGCAGTCAGAAGAGCACTATCCAATCCAAACTACCCATCATACCCCCAGAATCCCCTCCCACAGTTCACCCATTAAAGTAAGACTACCTCTCAGAGTTTACTGCCAAACACTACTTATCCTGATAAACTACCAAACAATTAACCTAAACAATAATTTCTTAATCAAATAAACTAACGTCGCAAATTAACTCACCCCTTATTACTATCCTAAAACCAACATCATGCCCCTCAAGCCTTTATCCCTACTCACGCAAATAATACTTTTAATTACCTTAACTTACCTAAACTATATCACCCAGCCTTCTAACGCAAACCACTCCCCCTCATTTCACACCAGTACTCCATACTCTACAAAGTACACATTTACTGTTACCCTTAAATCTCCCAGTCTCTACCCCCTCAACACTATAGCATACTCTTCCTCTATAGACTCCTACCTAACTCTAAAAGCACTGTTCCCAACTACACTAGTCTAATATCCACAGAACTCTCTACCTGTATACTACACCCCAAACAAACGGAATACCTCATCCATCATCTTATCTCTATCCTTCTCTCTGGGGACATCCACCGAAACCCAGGTCCCTCTACCACACTGAATCCAGCCCCCTAACTCCACCCCCCAAGCAACAGGCAAACCCCTCCACTTCTCAGCTCTAAATGCTCAGAGCCTACATAACAAAATTCCAAACCTTCATGCCTGGCTTCTACATAACCAGCCTAATATTCTCTCCATCTCAGAAACCTGGCTTAAGCCCCATATAAAAGATTTTGAAATAACTCCTCCCAACTACCGCATGTTAAGGAATGACAGAACACAAAAAAGGGGGGGTGTAGCACTCCTTTACTCAGCATCCCTCTTATGCACCTCCTATACCAAACCCTTTCCCAAATTTGGCAAGGCAGAATTGATACCAGCTCTTCTCCACCTAATCAAGCATAAACTCATATTTGTTGCCTCCCTCTATATTCCCCCTGGAGACAATATCTCATCGCTTGAAGATATTTTCTCCAGGGTCTCCACCAACAATATTCATGAAACCATAATCCTGGGGGATGTAAACTTAAACTGGGCCACAATATAATCTTCCACCAACTCACTCAATATTAACTTATATAACTTTACACAACTAATCAATTCCACTACCAGGCCTTCCAAGAACTCCATTACTGGAAGTACAATCGACTGGATTCTAGTATCCCATCCTCACTATATCTCTGATAGTAGTATTCTCCCAGACCAACTAGCTGACCACTTCCCCACTTTTGTCCACCATCTCCCCTCTTCCATACAACTAACTCACACCTATATTTCCACTCACTGCCTAAAGAACTTCAATTCTGAAATCTTCTCAAATGCACTAAAAAGCACAAACTGGAACCCATTAAAGACTCTTCCCCTAGATAATGCTCTCTCCTACTTTAGCTCAACTTTCACAAACCTGCTCAACTCCTTTGCCCCTCTAAAAACAAAATGTACAAAAAGTAACTCTGTACCCTGGTTAACAAAAACACCTTAGCTACTATGCGACTCCATGACAAAGCCTGGACACGTTACCATAAAAATAAAACCACTATCACCCTTAACAAATATAAAACACTACAAAATAAAGTCAAACGATATATTACCTTAGACCACAAAGCCTGCTTCTCCACTCTCTAAACCAACAACACCAATCCCAAACTATTTTGGAAAGGAATCTCATCTCTCCTCAACCCTGGAAAAAAAGAAAACCCTTGCCCTAACCCAGATGCCTCTGACATGAACTTAACCACCCAGTTTAACTCTTTCTTCATAGAGTCCATAAGCAAGCTAAAAACATCCTTCACCAACACCTCTATGACCTCTCCTCAGCCTGCACTCATCCCTTCCTCCCCTAGCATCCCTTGCCCCCATCCTCCACCCTTCTCTATCAATCCCATCTCTATAGCCACCATAAAAACTTCTCCTAATATTGAAACCTGTTTCCAATGCCCCTGATGAAATTCCCTCCTACTTCCTAAAAGTAGCCACAGAAGCCATTGCTCTCCCTATCAGCATACTAACTAATTGGTCTATCTCAGAAAGCCAGGTCCCCCAGCTCTGGAAGAAAGCCTTTATTATTCCTCTATATAAAGGAGGCAATAATAATGACATTCCAAACTTCCGCCCTATTGCTATCTTATCCCCTATTTCTAAGCTTCTTTAATAATGTATCCACCAACAACTCTTACACTATCTTATCAACAATCAGCTTCTTACCCCCACACAGCATGGATTCAAACCAGGTCATAGCACCTCCACTGCCCTCCTCTCCTTCCTTGAAACAATTAACACAGCTCACGATTCTGGCCATTTTGTGTCCACCCTTCTGCTTGACCTCTCCAAGGCATTTGACACTATTTCCCGCAACCTGCTTCTTAATAAACTCTCCAAACTAAACCTATCCCCTTCCTGTACCAAGTTGTTCTCTAGCTACCTCACAACCAGACAACAAGCAGTCAAATGGAATAAAGCCACTTCACCCTTCCTTAATACTCCCACAAGTGTCCCTCAAGGTTACATTTTAGACCCCCTACTATTCAATATATTCATTAATGACTTCTACCAAGCCATTCCAAACACCAGCCTCATCCAATATGCCAGTGATTCCACCATTATCTGCTCCTCCCCTTCTATCCCCACTCTAAATAAACTTACCTAAAGCACCTTCTCCTCTACTGAGCAGTGGATGCTAGATAACCATCCGGCTCTTAATGCAACCAAAACTAAACTTATGTTATTCACCACCTCCAAAACCTGTTCCATAGATAAACATTCATTCATAATCACCAGCAAAAACAATACTCCCCTAGAAATAGTCTCTGACACTAAACTACTAGGAGTACTCATAGATGATCAACTAAAATTCAACAAACATTTACAAGTAAATATAAAAAAAAAACACAAAAAACTTGGTATGCTATACTGCCATAATCGTTATATATCTCTCCTTCCACTAGGCTCATTCTAGTCAATACTTATCTCATCCCTCCTATATGGTGCATCTACCCTCACCAACCTGCAATCCTCCCTCAAAACAAAACTCTCTTGCTTTAACAAGATATCAAAATTTGTGGCAGGTTACAGAGCCATTTCTCACCATTGTAATTCTCTTCACCAACTAAACTGGCTTGAGCTACCTAACCTCCTCACTTACCACCAACTCATCCAAGCACACAAACTCATTTACAACCCCTCTCTTTGTCCCTCCCTAGTCACTACCTTTGAAATGCATGAACCAGAATGGCTTCTAAGATCTAATTCCCAAAAACGAATTAAATTGTACAAACTCACGTGTCCAGCTGAGAATCACCTATTGTCCTTGCACATTTCTGGAATTCTCTACCATCTCCTATCCACATCACCAGCAGTCTCTCCTCATTTAAAACCTTGCTGCACTCACACCTAACTTCACAATGGAAGTTCTGTTCCCATCCTACCTAATCCTTCTAATACCACTTCCTACCCTCCCAGAACTAAATACGCCATCACTGCCTCCTATAGTTCCACAGCTCTGTTGAACTATTTGATCAACTACTTAACAGTTACCCTATGCTGCTACTTTTGTAAAAAAAAAAAAAAAAAAAAAGTGTTTTTATTGCTGTTTAATGAACTATACTGATGTATTCTATCATTGTTAACCTTTTATCATATTTACTTTGTATTCCTATGAGATAATCTGTAATGTATATGTGCAATGTGTACTATGTATTTGTACTTTTCTGGAGCTTTCCTCCCCCAGACTCCATTGAAAATGGGCTCCTTGTGGCCCAGTGGACTATCCTGGCAAACAAACTGCAAATACATAAAATAAATAAGAGCAATGTCTATCAGGCTGTAAGAAAGGACCAATATTGAGGTCGCCATTCCCTCAGAACTTATCCGTAATTAAGGACAATTCAATTTCTTGACACAAAACCAAATGATGTCTATCTGCAGCAGCATCATGAGTTTGTCTCAATTATGAGCATTCCCTGCAATGTCACAAAATAAGTTATTTTGGCCAGTGCTCACTACAGGAGTATGATCATGTTTGCACAACTGGCCTGACACACCATGGAATTATTTCCTGCATCAACCCCTTTTTGGATAAGGTGCAAGTATGCACAAGAGTTAAAAATGAGGCCTTTCCACAGGTGACCCCTTCATTAATATCACTATGTATGAACAACTACCGAAATTAAACAATTCCTCAAGCGACCCTTTCAGAGTTATGCCCTGACGTGCACCAGTACTCGCAATGGTACGGTTACCCAAGCAGTCTCTTTATTACAATGTTTAGTCATGTGCAAGCATCAGATAGACCCATTCTCCAAAGTGACACCATTATTAATGCATCCAATTATGCAGAAACACATAAATGAAACATTTATTCAAGGGATAGCCTTAAGTAATATGTCTAAGTATTCTGAAACACAAAATTAAAACATTTACCAAATCACCAACATAAAACTTAACTAAGCAACCAAAACAACAAGCTTGTACATGCCCAAATGAGAAGCATTTACCCATGTGACCCCTTCATTACTATGTTCAAGCATGCACAGCTAAAAATGAGAAACATTTCCCCACTTGACCACCTTCCTTCTATGGCCAAGCATACAAAGGCACAAATGTGAAACAATTACAAGGATTACTATATGATATGGGCAGGTATGCACAAACACAAGAATGAGATATTACTTCACAGCCCCTACAGTAATGTCCAATGATGCACATGTGCCGAAATGAAACATTTCCCCAAGCGACCACTTTAGTAATATGTCAAAATGCACTCAAGCATTAACAAAGCAAGATTGACCTCAGCAATGACTTCATTAATATATTCAGGCATATGCAAGCATCGCAATGAACCATTTTCCCAAGTGACACCTTCAGTAACTGATCCAAGTCTGCAAAGGAGCAGAAGTGAAGCATTTACCTACGTGACCACTTCAATGAAAACGTACAAGTATGCTGAAATGCAAGCTAATAACTACAGTGGTTTCTGGGGGAAATTATTTATGTTCAGGTTTGCACAAGCACAGACAGCAGAATTGTAAGTAAGTGATTGCCTAGTTTAATAGGTCCAAGTAAGCACAAACAACAAGCATTTTCAAGTACGCATGTGGAACATTTACCCAAGTGACCCCATCATTTTTATGTCCAAGTATGCAGAAACATGAAAATAAAGATGTTAGATCAGATGCAATATTCAGATTGTCCTAAGCACAAACACCAAGCTAACCATAAAAATAGAACAAACAATGAACATGAGCAGAGAAAACAAGCAAGATGACAGAGACACCCAAGCAAACCTTGAGTAATATGTGTAAGTATGCATGACCACAATAAGGAAACATTAACCAAGTGAACCCCTCATTGCTATTTCCAAGCATCTACCTCATCAAATATGAGACATTTATCTTACGCATCCTTAAAAAATATGACCTGTTATGCACAAACATAAAAAGGATAGATTTAGCAAAGTATACTGAAATTAAACATTACTGAAGTTGTCAATTGGGGAATTATGTACAATTATGCTCAAGCAAAAAAAAAAAAATTAAAAAGAAAAAATTATTACCCAAGCAGTGTGTTAAGGTATCCAAATGAACCATTTTCACAAGAGTCAGCTTCCATAATTTGTGGAAGTATGCTCGGGAACATCAATGAGAAATTGACCAAAATGGCCCCTTAATTTATATGTGCAAGTATGACAAAAGACAGCAGTAATACATTTACCACAAAACCCGCTATAGATATAGGTTCAGGTTTTCATAAGCCCAATAATCAAACATATACACAAGTCATCGTGTACTTTACTATGTCTGAGTTACCTCAAACACCAATCATTCTGAAGCACAGATGTGGAACATTTACCCTGGTGAGGCCCCTCATTAATGTGCTGAAACACCAAAATAAAACAGTTACCCCAGCAACCACTACAGTTACAAGTTTGAGTAATCAGTGGTACATTTAGATAGGTGACGCCTTCTTAAAATGGGTCTATATTATAACATTGAACGCTCAAAATTTAGAATGTTATAATATCGACCCACTTCAGTCGAACAATCATAACATCGAACACTCAGAACAGCGAATTTTTTCCCAGGGAAAAAATTTGCTGTTCCAAGAAACACACACACACACACACACACACACACACACACACACACACACACACACACACACACACACACACAAACACACACACACACACACACACACACACACACACACACACACACACACACAAGACAAGCACACCAAAACAACTGCAATCCACAAACATACACTTAAAATCCTTCATCTAACCCTACACTAAACTACACATACACTACTATCTATCCACTTACCTTAACCCAAACCCTAACCCTAAGGTTCGTAACTCTCACACACTCACCTCACCTGCGCCCTAACCCTAACTCACTTAACCCACCCCTAACCCTACAGTCTGTCACTATCACACACTCACCTCACCTGTGCCCTAACCCAAACTCACTTAACCCACTCCTAACCCTACAGTCTGTCACTATTGCACACTCACCTCACCTATGCCCTAACCCTAACTTACTTAACCTGCCTCTAACCATAAAGTCTGTCACTACTGCACACTCACCTCACCCGCGCCCTAACCCTAACTCACTTAACCTGCCTCTAACCCTTAAGTCTGTCACTACCGCACACTCACCTCACCCGTGCCCTAACCGTAAAGTCCTTAACTACCGCACACTCACCTTAACCCGGTCGGTAACCATCGCACCACACTTACCTGAACCCAGTCCATAACCTACGTTCACTCACTTCCCTAAACCCAGTCCGTAACCATTGCACCACAATGCTGTAAATAGTGAAGCCACAGAACGGACCACCAAAATCTTACCCTGGGTACAATTTCGATGTTCCAAGGTTTCACTATTGTCGGTTTTTGCTCTAAAGGGTTCGATATTATAGGTTCATAGATTAGTACTAAGCTAACTGCCTTTGCGAGCCATTTTAAGCCTAGCCAATTATCCCTTGTGAGACTCAAATCCTGCACCTTGTGTTTGTAAGGCAAGCACCTTAACCATTAGGCCACCCTCCCAACCCTTTTTAAAACTTTGATGTTATAATATAGACCCTCTTAAAATATGTCCAAGTATGCACAAATACCAGGATCAAACATATATCCAAGGGACTCTGCAGTAATATGTAATTTTATTGAAAAGACAAAATAGACTTGAGTACCATGTAACTAACTCTGTTTAACACTGTAGAATTATGTAAATGTGTAGCATGTCTTGTAACATCTTGAAACACAGTTTAATTTGTTTCAAATTATTTTTGCAAAGTATTTCTCAAGAGATTCCATGTGTATTGTACTATATGTTGAAATTTTCTTCTCAGGACTCTGGTGAAAATGTGTTTGGTAGCCCCTGTCAGACCACACCGGTAAACAAGATATATAATTAAATTACTGAATCTGAATCCATTATAGAGTACAATGGCCCTTTTGGAATCTACCTCACAAGACATCTGCAGAATCTGGAAAGGCCACAGAAGTACCTCACAAAGAGGATTACTGGCCTCAAACAAATGCCCTACACTAACAGCCTCAACAAACTCCAGCTTTACTCTGTAGCATATCGCCTACTCCGAGGTTATCTCTGCCTAACATATAAAGCTATGTCAAACCCAGAGCTGTTGGACATGCTACACCTAAAGAAATCCCAATCCCTCTGAGCTCTAAGGACCTAAACCTTGTCACCGCAATAAACAGGACATGCTGGAAGGCTAGATTCCTATCACAGAGACTTCCCATACTCTGGAACAGGCTACCCATCTATCTCAAGCAAAGTTCTTCATTAGCACTCTTCAAGAAAAATCTTGATGAGTGGACTGTGTCTCTGCTCGACAGTGGCATAGGAAAATAACTTTCTTGGGTGGCATAAACCAGGGAACCTTGTTGGCTAGGCTTACATAGGCCCTTGGGCCGATAGCCTAGTACCTACCTATGAACCTATGACCAAGTATGCATAACCACAACAGTGAGACATTAAACAAGTGACCTCCATGATTGCTATGTCCAAGCATCAAAAGCACACATGTGAAACATTTAGCCTAAAGATCCTTCAGCAATATGTCCAGTTATGCGCACACACTGTAATGAAGCATGTATCCACATAAAGCCTTCTTGGATATGTACCAGTAAGCACAAGGACTGAAATGAAAGATTTCCTCATTGCAACCATTTTAGTAGTATGATCAAGTATACACAATCACTGATAATGAAACAGTTACTAAATCAATCCCTTCAGTAATATAATTAGGCATATGCAAGCATCAGTATGAACCATTTTCTAAAGGTGACACTTTCGTTAATATGTCTAAGGATGGAAAATTACACAAATGAAATATTTACCCGAGTGACCCCCTTCAAGATTATTAGAGAAATGATCCCACACTAAGAGTGGATTCAGCAGTAACAACTGCAGCTAGTCGTTAATACACATTACAGTATATGTGTGTGTATGTATATGTATATATATATATATATATATATATATATATATATATATTTTTTTTTTTTTTTTTTTTCCTGTTTTGAATTTGTTGACAACAGAGCCCCAGTGGAGATCAGATCCACTTAGAGACATTACTTAGATAATGACTGAGACGTAAATGACACATTTCATAACATATACATGCAAACACCTTAATGCACTGGTGAAGATACTTAGTGGGGAATCAAAATTGCAGTACTAACTTACAAAATGGTACAGAGGTAGTAGTAATAGCTAAATTTGTCACCAGTCACTGTAGTAACATTGCACAACATGTTGGGAAAATCAAAACCATTGTTAGTGTGAGTGCCCTGTTGCTTGCATTTGGTTAAAGACTGGGGAAATGCTTATAGAGTAGCATTTGTAGTTAGTGATAATGACTGAGGATGCCGAGGTCATGTTAGATCACTGTTAGTAACAGTATACATCAATAATTTCTAGACAGGTAAAGGTAAAAAGGGTTCTGTAGTTAAGTAGCAGCTGTTAGTGCAGATGGTTAGTCCGTGGTAATTATGGGTCCGAGTACTAGATTAGGGAATGGATATCTGCTGATGTGCTAGGATAGTTAGCAGAAACTGAGGTTTGAATAGTAATGACTTTTGTGGGTTTCTTTTGGTGTAGTAGGAGTGGTAATATAACCTCATTATGTATATGTATTATATAATTATACACACACACACACACACACACACACACACACACACACACACACATATGCATACATACATGCATACATACATACATACACAGTGATTAATATATATATATATATATATATATATATATATATATATATATATATATATATATACACATACATATGAAATGCTAAGTATTAGTATATAAATAGTCTGAAAGATAAAAAAAAATGACTGCAACACTGAAATGTCCTAAGGCTACATTGAGCAAGCTCTCCAGGACTTCTGTATTCTGAAAGGCACAACAAATTACTGTACTGACAAACATGCAGGGAGTGAGCACATGCATATGCAAAGGCAGTGCCATACTACAATGGAAAGTGTTCTGTGGAGATGAAAAAATTACTGATAACGGTTGAGCTCTCTGCATTCACATTAAAATGCAAAAACAAAACATAAGACTGAATGGAAGACATTGAGTTAAGATATTTGATCTAAATGTAAGTAAAGGAAAGCACAACACAACTACTTCTGAAGTTAAGTGTTGACACCTCATTATTTCACCGGGCACCACAAAAGACATATGTCCTGCAGACGGAATAACAATGACCCTGAATGCTTAGGATAGGAAGGGCGAGACTTCCAAGGAAATGTGAGTTATTTCTTATGAAAGGCAAGTGCAGACCTTGTGACTCCTATGGTAATGAGCTTTGTTTATTTATTTATTTGCTGTTGGTTTGCCAGGATGGTCCATTGGGCCAATAAGAACCCATTTTCAATGGAGTCCTGGGGGAGAAAAGCTCCATTAAAGACAATACTATCATCAAAGTTATAGGTTACATAGTAATGCAGAAGTACAGATTAAAGCATAGCATTTAAATATATAATTCATGAAATTTCACAATAAATGTTATAAATATAAGCAAATATTTACAAATATATATGTTCCTACTGTAGAAATATGCCAGCAGGGCAATGAATACATGGGATGCTAGAAGGGTGCAAGTAGGGAAGAGAGATAGGGGAGAAATGATCCTAGAGGGGAGGAGTTGGGATAAAAAGAGAGAGGAAAGGAGGAGAGGAGGCAGATGTATGAGGAAGAGATGGAAGAGGAGAATAGGCAGGAGGAGAAGAGCAGGGAGGGAAGAGTTGGCAGAAAACGTTATTTTGGGTGGGAGCAGCAGCATTCCCAGAGGAATATTAGATGTGAGTGAAGTAAGGTTTTGCTTGATTTTTGTAGCAAACAATGGAACAACAGGTTTGTCAAAGAATAATGGGTTTGCAGTTCTGACTCAGGTAGCCATGACCCCCCCCATGGTGTCCTAAAAGTGCTTCCTGATCTCTTTGTATTCATCTTACATCAAAGGAAGAAAAATCATGATGAAAATTGGTCTGGAGGAAGTGAAAAAAGGAGAAACAGTAACCCCAGGGATGCTAGAATAATAAGTACAACTAGGCATGAACAGCAAAATTATTTTATTTATTTTATTTACATTTTGTTGACCGGGCTAGTCTAACTGGATACATGTCCATTTTCAGTAGAGGCCCGGGGAGAAAAGCTCCAAGAAGGGCATTAATTATACAATTATAGAAAACAAAGCTCCAAGAAGGGCATTAATTATACAATTATAGAAAACAAAGCTCCAAGAAGGGCATTAATTATACAATTATAGAAAACAAAGCTCCAAGAAGGGCATTAATTATACAATTATAGAAAACAAAGCTCCAAGAAGGGCATTAATTATACAATTATAGAAAACAAAGCTCCAAGAAGGGCATTAATTATACAATTATAGAACACAAAGCAATATCAAGCTATAAGCATATACAGGTAAAACATTATTAAGATCATTGCAAATGAATGTTAAGCAAACGTAAAAGTAATTAATTTTTTTTTTTTTTTTTTTTTTTTTTAGTAAATCATAGTACAGTGAGAAAGGCCATGGGGAGAGTGGCAATATAGTACCCTGGAGGTACCATCAAAGGGATTAGCAGGAATGTTTGAGGTGGGGAAGTCAGTCGGGGTTGGAGCAGGGGCAGAGCCAGTGAGTTTTAAAATGCTGTTTGAGGTTTTTTTTTAAAAGATATGTGGAAGAGATGGTAGAAAGCTTGCTTGGCAGGCGGTTCCAGGCCTTTCCAACTGTATTAGTAAAAAGAGAGTCTCCAGCTTTGTTTTTAGATTTAATAGTGGAAACTAGAAGTTTATCAGCTGAGCGAAGAGTGGTAAGATTTTTGTAAGGGGTAGTAAGATTAGTGAGGATTGGGATATTATTAGGGTGGAAGAGTATCCTTTGGGTCATAGTAAGTTGATGATAGAGTAGTTGGTGTTGCAGTTCTAGCCATCCCAGTTGTTTGAGGTTGATACAGTGGTGTGTTCTAAAAGGGTTGCAAGTAGCAAATCTGGCTATGTTGTTGTAGCTATTGGCAAGTTTGGTAAGGTTGCTTTTGGAAAGGTTAGTGTAAATAGCAGAAGCATACAGTAGGGTAGAGATCAGATGAGTTTGGGCTATTGTGGTTCTGGCTATAGTTGTAAGGAAGGGTTTGATTCTATACAGTGAACCTAGTTTTTTGTTAACAGATTTTACAGTATAGTTGATGTGGTCGTCATAACTAAGGTTGTTATCAATAGCTATGCCCAAGAGACGGGTTGTGGTATCAGGGTTTATGGTGGTTCCATTGTTTGAGATTATAGTGAAGTGAAATTGCGGTGATTTATGAGTGGGAGTAAAGAGTAATAATTTTGTGTTTTTTGCATTTAGGAGAAGGCATGGTTGCATGAACCAATTTTCAACAGTGTTAAATACAGACTGGGTAAGGGTGTGGAGTGTGGTTGGGGAATTGGCGGAGCAGATTAAAGTAGAGTCGTCAGCATACTGAAAGCAGGTGGCTTGAGGAATTGTAGTGTTAAGGTCGTTGATAAATATTGAGAAGAGGGCCTAGTATGGAACCTTGAGGTACTCCTAGGTTTACGGGGAGGGGAGTTGACAGCATATTGTCCCAGAGGACTGCTTGATGATGGTTTTCTAGGTAGAATTTAAACCAGAGTAGTGCCTGTGTGTCCAGTGAGTGGGCTTTTAGTACCTCTAAAAGCAGATTGTGGTTGACCATATCGAAGGCTTTTGAAAGGTCAGTAAACAAAGCTGAGGAAAGGGAGTAATTGTTCTGATTTTTGTTTATAGAGTCAGAGAAGGATAGCAGGGCACTTGATGTACTGTGGAATGGCCTGAAACCATGTTGGCAGTTGGCAAGTAAATTGTAGTGGAGAAGATGGTCAAGAAGTTGTAGGTGGATACATTTTTCCATTATTTTTGCTATAGGAGAGAGTAAGGCGATCGGTCTAAAGTTGGAAATGTCAGTTGATGTGCCACCTTTGTGTAAAGGAATGATGTGAGATACCTTCCATATAAGGGGGATTTTACTTTCTGAAATGGTTCTATTGATAAGGATAGAGATAGGGTAGGCAATGACTTTAGCTGTAATTTGCAGGTATTCTGCTGGTATACAGTCAGCAGAGGGGGTACATGGTTTGAGTTTTAGAAGGAGGTTACAAATGAGGGATGTAGGAACAGGTTGTATGTGAAAAGGAGGAGTTGAGTTTGTTGTAGCATTAGGTGGGAGGGAGCTGGTGGGAGATAGAGAGTTTGCTAGAGTTTGTATGGCTTCGATAAAATAGGTGTTAAAGGATTCAGCTATTAGTTTAGGGTTATTTTGGGAAATTCCTGATGGTGTGGGAGTCTTGGTGTGGCCTGGATTAAGTAGTATGTTGATAGCTGACCAGAAATTTTGTGGTTTTTGATTGTGGGTTTGTTGGAGGTGAAAGTAATAGTTTCTTTTGTCAAGATGGATGTCTTTTTTTGTAGCATTTCTTAGTTGTTTAAAGTAAAGATGGTCAGAAGGGCTTTTAGAGGCTCTCCACTTGGACCAGATTTTATTTCTTTGGAGGATTTTTTGCCTAGTTTGTTTTGTGAGCCATGGGGCAGTTTTGGTCTTTGTTCTTGATGAACGATAGGGGGCATGGAGGTCTAGGATTTGAAGGAACTTAGTATTAAAGTAGGTGACTGCTTCATCAAGTTGAAGATAAAGCAGTGGAGACCAATCACAAGCCTTCAGTTCTGTCTGGAAGTTCTTAGGATGAAAGTTTTTTTTTGAGCGTGAGGTTTTAAAAATAGTTGGATTGGGTCTATGAAGTTTTTCTTTAATTAAATAGGTAAGAGCATGGTCACTGATGTCATCAGGAAGGATTCCATGTTTATAAGTTGAGGGATGACTGTTAATGAGAATCCAGTCTAGTATGGTTTCCTTGCCACTTTGTTTATGGATTCTTGTAGGGGTGGTTATCATTTGTGAGAAACCATAAAGATTTATGTGGTTAGTGGGATTAGGGGACATACAAGTAGACCAGTCTATATTAAAGTCACCTAAGACAATGGTTTCCTGGGGTAGGTGTATAGATAGGCTACTAAGTATATTCTCTAGATTACTGAAATTGTTACCTGGGGGAAGGTAGGAACAGATTATGTAGATGGATTTATAGTTATTGATTTGAAGTTTGGCTGATAGGGTTTCTGTTGTGGAGTTTGTGGGTAGTGGGACATTGAAGGTAGATAGTTGGATTTCTGATTTATAAAATATGGCTACACCCCCACCTTTTTTGGTGGTACGATCTTTTCTTAGGATGTTATATCCCGGGGGGTTATTTCATGATCTTTGGTTGAGGGTTTAAGCCAAGTTTTAGTAATACAGAGGATATCAAATTTATGCACATCTAGAAGTGCATGAAGATGGGATATTTTGTTGTTGATGCTACGGATGTTAAGGTGAGCTATCAGAAGGGAGTTGGATGATCTTGTTGGAGTGGAAGTGGTGTAGGTTCTTTGGTTGAGGAGGTCACTGGGGGCTGTTGTATGTGGACCAGGGTTAGGATGGATATCATCATCTAATAGAGGATGTTGTAGGGGTAATTGTATTCGTTTTATGATTTTGAGGTAGTTATATGGGAGTTTCTTGTCAAGGAGGTAAGTGATATGGCTAGATCTGTGGTACTTAGGAAGGGTAAAGCTAGAAGTAGAAATTATGTTAATGTGTTTTAGGGAGTTTTTATGGGAGTCTGATTGGGTATGTTGGTAGTGGTGGTGGTGTTTTAGTAGAGTGTGATGTTCCAGGAAGGTTAGTGAGAATGC
This sequence comes from Protopterus annectens, assembly GCF_019279795.1. Taxonomy (NCBI): domain Eukaryota; kingdom Metazoa; phylum Chordata; order Ceratodontiformes; family Protopteridae; genus Protopterus; species Protopterus annectens. The sequence continues at coordinate 1,362,088,262 of NC_056725.1, forward strand.
TAGAGTAAGGGCAGCTAGAATAGTGGGTAAGAGTAGGAGGTATGTATAAGTAGTGCTATGTTTAGAGGCCATTGGAGAGGAGGGGTAAAGTGTGGTATGAAGTGAAAGAAGGTATGTAGTATTATGTAGGAGTATAGGGTGTATGGAGCAGGGAAATAAAAGAGGTAGGAGAGGGAGGCCAAGAGAGTTCTAAGTTGTGGGGAGCTTAGAGATGGAGTTAATTAGAAATGCTATTAGATTACTGTTAAAGGGTAGGTTTAGTGGAGATGGTAAAATTAGTGCTTAGAGATGAAAGAGGGTGGATTTGAGAGTTTTAGGGGTTAGAGTAGAATGAAGAAAGGAGTAAAGTTAGAGTGTTAGAAGGATAGAAATGTAAAGGGAAGTTAGGTAAAGTTAGTAAGTACAGCTGGTAGTAGTAAGGTTGTTGAGTGGTGATTGGGAACTATCCAGGTGGGAAAAGTGTTAATTGGAAGTGTGTTGTGATAGGTGGTTGAGTAGCTTGGGGTGTGGTTATGTGGGTACAAAGTTAACTGTACTGGGGGTGGGTGGGAATTGGGGGTAGGGTAGGGGAGCAGAGTGAGCCCGTAGGGCGAACGGAGCAGAGCTGAGACAAGTAAGTGGAAAATGTTCAGCAGAAAACAATCTGTAAGCACCGACTCCGTGGTACTTTCAGTTGGTACAGGTAATTGAGGAGGCCAGGATGGAAGGTGGAGAATATGGAGGGGTAGCTATTTGCTATTAAAGAGGAGAGTAGTAGAAAGAGTGGTAGAGGAAAAGGGCAGGAAAGACAGTCCTTCTTTCGTAGTGACAAATCTCTCCTCTGCATCTCCAGGGCACACAAAAGGAAACATTAATCCAACCGAACGCTACTGTAATATGTGTAAATATGCACAGTTACCAAACTGAATCATTTTGCAAAACACCTGATTGACTATACACTTCATTTATTTATATGGTATCAAGTGTACAAGGACATGGCAAAAAAAGGATGGCAAATAATGCTGATAATACAATTCCAGGGGTAGTGCTAAAATATGCACATCCATCAGTCACTGCCAAACACCTTTGCTGCACATGGAGTCAGTAAACAGAATTAGCAAACACGTAATTAATTAATTACAAAAGAATAAATGAGTAAGTATAACCACACATTTCAACACAGGCTATGGGCAGTCTATTATATACATGGTTGATGCGGGTATTTCTCTTTACACATACACACACACACACACACACACACACACACACACACACACACACGCACGCACACACACACACACACACACACACACACACACACACACACACACACACACACACACAGACACACACACATATTCATTTAGTGATATAGCTATTTCTCTAAATATACATATCTTCCAATATGAATTAATGTATTTGTCAATGTTACCAGCTAGTTACTGCATATAACATCCTTTAGTACCCTGAAAAAACCCATCTATATCCAATCTTCTTACCCATTACACTGCAAATTGGCATCTCCTATCTAGTGACAAATCTCTCCTCTGCATCTCCAGGGCAAACAATACTGCAGGCAAAGCGCTCTTTTTCCCACACCTTTACTAAAAACTGGAATTCCCTCCCCCATTCTCTGACCACAGCCTCTACTACCCCTCAATTCAAAAACTCCCTCAAATCACATCTACTAAACTCCTGGTTATGTCCTTGTATCACTTACTCTCCCACCCCACCCCCTTCTTTTTCCAACTTCCAAGCTACTCACTTTAACCCTCTACAGTATTAAATCCAGCCAATAACTCTATTAGTTGCTATTTCTCATAGTGGGGGATTGCTCCTCTTTTTGTCACAATCATTATACGCCTGCACATTAAATGGAATTCCTGACTGTTTCTCCTGGAAAATGTCTTTTTCCAATTTATTTTATATATTTTCAGTGTTTGTCTGGCAAAATGTCTAACTCCATGTTGCATTATTTAAAAGACAATTGTATAACACTGTATACATTTGCTTCTGTTGTTTTTTTTTTTTTTTTTTTTTTGTAACAATGTTTCGGAGCTTTACGATCTGGGCATCTGCTGTAAATGGACCTGGTCCAGCTGGAATTTCCTAGTTAACAAATGTAAAATAAAATAAGTAAATAAATTTACATAACTGTAGATTTCTATATCTAAGTATATATACATATATATATATATATATATATATATATATATATATATATATATATATATATATATACTATCACTGTCCTTCCCAGGATATGATTTGTATCCTGAAGGCAGTATTACTGTCATTTCTTTATTCTAATCCTGAAGGCAGTATTACTGTCATTTCTTTTTCTTCCTCCTTTTCTCCCATTACTGTCTAACCACTTTGATATACTAACTGTCTGGATTATACTAGAGTAACCAAGGATGCGAATACTCTCTAAAAAATATCTTGGAGTTAGCCCTACAGAGTTGTTTTACTCTAAAGCTACCTGTAGTTGTACTATGTGTAAATATATTATGTCGTATAATCATCTTCACATACTTTAATTTGCAATTTGAAATTATGTCTCGTATTATTCCATAGTTTGTAACTGTTATACCTTTCTTGAATTTTTATAAACAATTTTTGTTTTGTTTGTGTTTATTTGTTGAGCCTTTCTCCCCGTTTTGTCTGTTTATGTGTGGAGCTTTTCTTCCCGGGCCTCTACTGAAAATGGAAATATATCCAGCTAGATTAGCCCGGTTAACAAATGTAAAATAAAAATAAAATAAATAAATGTATCTATATTTATCTAGAAGCACAATAAATACATATTTATTTACAAGCATTCTTATATATGCCTAACACACAAACATACACCTGCCTTCAAATTACAAAATTAAACTGTATACCAGTCAGTGGTACTATTTTTCCATATTCCACAAATCCTCAGAGCTAATACTATCAGACAAGTATCAGGCAACACCTACTGATACAAAGAGCTCCTAGACCTTTTGCTAGTGGGGAATTATGGTTGATTCCTCTATAGGCCAACATTCTGTGAACACCAACAAGCCAAATTTTCACTAATATAGGTATTTCTGTGTATGCAGCCCAAACTGTCTCATGTACAAGTAGAGAAGGCATTAAGCATGGTTGAGAAGTGTGCATTCTTGTGCCAGTCAATATTACCTCTTGACTATTGGCAGACCTGAAAATGTACCTGTAAAACACCCTGCCGATGACATTCAATATTACATGCAAAACAGGCTATGTGCAATAAGACTAGAGGACCTAAGCATTCATCACCATCCATAAGGGCAAGGCATCAAGTGATCTCAGTAAATGCACACTCAGCTATCAGAAGAGCAATGTCTATCAGGCTGTAAGAAAGGACGATTATGGAAGTTGCCATTCCCTCAGAAATTTTCCATAATTAAACTTCAATTTCCTGACCGAAAACCAAATGATTTCTATCAGCAACAGTATCATCAGTTTGTCTCAATTATGAACAGTCACTGCAATGTTACAATATAATTTAATTTGGCCAGTGCTCATTACAGGAGTATGATCGTGTATGCACAACGACTGCCCTGACACACCATTGAATTATTACCTACATGAACCCTTTCTTGGATATCATCTCAGTATGCACAAGAATTAAAAAGGATGCATTTCCACAGGTGACCCCTTCATTAATATCACTATGTATGAAGAACTACCAATGTGCAACAATGGTGCAAAAACAACACTTTGCATCAGTAAAAAAAAAAAACATCCCCACAGTGAAGCATGGTGGTGGCAGTATCATGCCTTGGGGTTGCTTTTCTTCAGATGGAACTGGGGCTTTAGTCAAGGTGGAGGGAACTATGAACAGTTGCAAATACCAGTCACTTTTGGCTCAAAACCTTCAGGCATCTGCTAGAAAGCTGAAGATGAAGAGGAATTTCCCCTTTCAACATGAGAATGACCCCAAGCTTACATCCAAATAAACAAAAGAATGGGTTCACCATAAGAAAATTAAAGTTTTGGAATGGCCCATCCAGAGCTCAGACCTAAATCCAATAGAAAATCTATGGGGTGTCCTGAAGAGAGTTGTGCACAAGAGATGCCCTTGCAGTCTGACAGATGTGGAGTGCTTTGGCAAGGAAAAGTAGGCAAATATTGCCTAGTCAGTGCTATGCTGATAGACTCCTACCCAAAAAGACTGAATGCTGTAATTAAATCAAAAGGTGCTTCAACAAAGTATTAGTTTAAGGGTGTGCACACTTATGCAACCAGCTTATTTTACGTTTTTTATTTTTTGTATTTTTTCCCCTAACATACTTGTTTGTTTTTCAATTCAGTTGTACAGGTTATAGGTCACATTAAAGGTGGGAAAAGTTTTGAAATAATTTATTGTGGTCTCATTTTTTTATATCACAAAAACCTGGCATTTTAACAGGGTGTGTACACTTTTTATATCACTGTACCTAAATATGGAGACAGGAATACATAATCAGCAAAAAAAAATAAGAAAATTATTGATTGCACTGTGGTGATGACAATTGACTACATTGAGCATGCTCTGCAGAACTCATTTATCCAAAATAAACCACAAATTAGTCTAGTGTCAAAGATGTAGGGAGTCAACACATGTATATGCAAAGGCAGTGGTGTAAAACAATGGAAAACATTGTGTGGAGCTGAAAGGATTACTTTTATCAGCTGAGCTCTACGCATTCAAACTAAAATGCAGTAAAAAAACATAAGCTTGAATGGCAGAAGTTGCGTGTAAAGATATTTGCTGCAAAGCACAACACTACTAACTCTAAATCTAGCAGTTGTCATCTCATTACTCCAAAGGGCAGCAGAAAAGACATACGTAGAACTAACCGAATAACAATGACCCTCTTTGCATACTCTAGGAAGGGAGAGACATCCAAGGAAATGGGAGTCATTCCTTATGAAGGCAACTGCAGACATTTTGACTGCTATGTAAATTAATCTGATTTTTGAAACAAAGGAAGAACAAGTTTGTCAAAGACTAATGTGTTGGCAGTTCTGACACAGGTAACCATGACCCCCCCCCCCCCCCAAATGTCCTAATAGTGCTTCAGGATCTCTTATGCATGTAACATCAAAGGAAAGAAAGATCATGATGTGACTGGGTCATGTGTAAGTGGAGAAATATGAAAATTTTCCCTAAGGATCCTTCCATAATATGTTTCAGTTTGTACAAACACCAAAATGTAACATGTTTCCAAAGGAGCCCTTAAGTAATATGTTGTGGTATGCACAAGTACTGAAATGAAACATTTCCCCAAACAACTGAAAGATTATAAACGACATTGACTTGCATCAATCTGTACAAGGACGTGGCAGAAATGTGATGGTAAGTAATGCGGATAATTCATGGGGCAGCAGACCGGTATGCAAGTCACTCACCCACTGCCAAACAGTGCATCTTCACATGGAGACTTTATACAGAAATAAAAAACATAAATGTACATATTTACTGTTATAAATAACCAAAACCTTAAATATTAACTGTACAGTCTTATATACATGGTGCAAGTAGGCATTTTTATTTATCCATACTCACAGCAACAGATAAATAAATTAGTTGTGTGATTTCTGCAATTGTCTTAAACATCTTTCCACATCTGTTTATGTAATTAACTATGTAATTGTATATATTTATATAACTCTAGGTGAAGATGTATATATCTACATCTTGCTATATATTTTTTTATTTATATAGATATGTATACACATAATACACAGACACACACACACACACACACACACACACACACACACACACACACACACACACACACACACACACACACACACACATATAAATCCGAACTAATTCATTTGCATAACACCTAGCCACAGACCTCATAGCCACTCAATTGTCTCTCCCTAAGACAACTAGGATGGTTAGAACTCCCTAACCTACTACAATGCAATCAACTTCTCCTGACCCAGTAACTGCTATACCAACCAAATAAAATACCTGCCCTCTCTGGTCTGTTCATCTTCCACAATACTGCGCGTCAACTAATATCTTCCAATACCGCCCAACTGACTGTTACCGATTGCTTACATAGCTCAGGTCAATCTCTTTATTCTTATGCAGTTGCTGAGGTCTGGAACTCTCTACCCCCTGTCATTAGATGTCTAAATAGCAAACATATTTTAAAATCCCAACTAAAATATGTCCTATTCAGAACTTGGATATGTTCCTGTACAGAACCAGATTAATTTCACCCATTCCTGACTTTCAACATCCCTAGATCACAGGTGTACTGTGTAGTTTCACTTAGTGCATAGTACTGTGAACCAGGTGTTTAGCCACCTTTATAGTTATGATTTCTAGTTTATGATCCTGTTTGTCTATGGAAACTTCTTTTTGAATTTATTTTCAAGCAATTCTATATATGTTGTATAATATCTTGTTTAATTGTTTCTCAATATTCTAACCACTGTATGCTGCATCAATTGTAAAACTCTGATTTTGCTCCTTTTATATGTTCTATGCTCTTTCTACAAAATAGCTATATTTATATAATTTATTACTTTTATTATTTTTTTATAATTTTTTTACTATGCATCTGTAGCTTTTCTCCCTGGGCCTCCGCTGAATACGGTCACCCTGTGTCCAGTCAGACTAACCTGGTAAACAAATGGTAAATAAATAAATAAATAAACAAATAAATATATAAATAATACTATCAGAGAATCTAATTTGATACCCCATAGACCTATCTGCCTGGAACACCCATATGACAACGTGCCACGGATTAACGTACTGTTGTGTACGCTGACTCAAACTGTCCCATGAACAAGTCCATACAGCAGTATCTAAGGTTGAGCAGTGCTTTCTTGTTCCAGGCAACATAACATTTTGACAATAGCTGGACCAGAAACTGTACCTGTAAAACACCCTTCATTGGTCATTCATTACTAGATGCAAAACTGGCTATGTGGCAGATGAGGAGAGGATCTAAGCATTCATCATCATGCACAAGGGCAAGCCATGAACTGATCACAGTAAATGCAGAATCACCAATCTGAAGGCCATTATCTGTTAGGCTGTTCTAAGAATCAGTATGGAGTTACCCATTCCCATCAAAAGATTACCTTATTAAACACAGAGCCGTTCCACAACACATGAGAGAAGTATTGCTATCAGCAACCCTGTCAATAGTTTGGCTAAAGTATGAGCAAAAACAAGACTTATACGACATGAACTCTTTTGCCCAATGATCAGTACGGCAGTCAGACCATGTCTACACAAGCACCTCCCTGACACAGCAATGGTTTATTTCCTCCATCAAATGCTTCATTGGTATCTCACTGTATGCACAAGCAGTAAAATGAAGCATCTCACCAGGTGACACCTATGGTGATATGCCCATCTATGCACAAGTACTGAAATGCAACAGTTCCCCAAGCGAGGCCTTCATTAATATGTGCAATCATGCATAACTGTTAGCAGTGAAACAGTTACCCAAGCAATCTCTTCAGTCATGTGTAGAGGCATGTCCAAGCATCAAAATGAACCATTTTCCAAAGTGACACCTAAAAGTACTATGTGCAAGTATGCAGAACCACAAAAATGACACATGGAACCGAGTGGTCCCTTCATTAATATATTCAAGTAAGCTGAAACACAAAATTAAGGCAATACCCACAGCAACTACTTTACATATATATCCAAGTATGCAGAAGCACAGAAAAACAAGCAATTAACTAAGCACCCCCTTCTTTAATATGTTCAAGTAAGTGCAAACACCAAGCATGCACCAGCACAAATAGTGAAACATTTACCGGAGTGACCCCTTTATTAATAATGTGTACCAGTAAGCAGAAATACTGAAATACAACAGTCACCACAGCAACCTCTTCAGCAATCTGTTCAACTATGCATAGGCACTGGTAAATAGGTGACCCCATCTTTAATATGTCTAAGTAAGCATAAATACCAACATGAAACATGTACCTAAGCAACCCTTCACTAATATGTTGAAGTAAATATGACTGCAGTAATGACACATTAATCAAGTGAACCCTTCATGACTATATCCCAGCATACACAAGCAAAACAGTGAAACATTTTCCTTAAGGATCCTTCAAGTATATGGTCAGGTATGCGCAAACACCAGATTAAAACATTTATCTAAGTAAGCCCAGAAGCAGAAGTAATATGTTCAAGTATGTACATGTACAAACATGAAACATTTTCCCAAGCGACCCATAAAGTCATATGTCCAAATATGCACAAGCACTAGAAAAGAAACAATTACCCAAGCAATCTCTTCTGAAATGTGTAGACGTGCAAACATCAAAATGAACCTTTAATACCAGTCATACCTTCAGTAATTAGTCGTTCTATTTATTTATTTATTATTTTATTTAACATTTATTTTACCAGGATAAGTCCAACTGGACATCATGTGCCCTTTTTCAGTGGAGTCCTGGGGAGAAAAGCTCCAAAGAAATAACGGTGTACATACATGCTTTAGATAACAATAAAACTTGCATACAAGATAAGAGAAACAATGAAGTACAAAAAACAATTATGTTGAACAATAAGATACTCAGGAGTAGTACCATTATTTACAATATATACAAAAAGTACATTTCAGGTGAGAGTATAGTGTATGCATTAAAGGCTTCAACGGGTCACTTACATATGGAAAAGTGAGTCTTCAAGGGGGGGGGGTCTTTGCAGTTGCAGACAGGGTTAGTATTGAGGTGTAATTTAAGAAGACCTTTGAAGGTGCCTGTGTGACTTTGTAGCCTGAGTTCAGGTGGGAGGGTGTTCCATGCTTTGGCAACATCATGGGAGAATAAAGCCTCCACAGAACTGTTATTGCATGGATTAACTTCAATCAGGTTTTTTTTGATACATGAACGTAGCTCCCTTTTAGGGTTATGAAAGTTTAGCATGTCAGCAAGGGCAGGGCACTTCCCCGGATGGAAGAGAATTTGATGGGCTATGATCAGTTGGTGGTAGCGTAGGAGGTTTGAAAATTCTAACCAGTGCAGTTTAGTCAGGTATAGGCAGTGGTGGGAATGTGATCTATTATTGGCAGCGAACCTAGCTATTTTATTGTAGCATGTAGAGAGTTTGTTCAGGTTGGTTTTGTTAATATTGGTGAGAACGGCGTAAAGTGGTGTTGATAAGAGATGAGTTCTGGCTATTGTTGTTCTAGTTTCAGAGGTTAGGAATAGTTTGCAATGATATAGGCAACCTAGTTTTTTATGGACTTTAGAGATAGTTTGGGATATGTGCTTGTTGTATTTAAGTTGATGATCAATAGTGATGCCTAAGAGATTAGCCTCAGTTACTGGTCATGAGGGTGCCATTGGTAGACATGATGGTAAAGGTGGCGTTGCAGTGTTTGGTTGGGTGAAATAGTATTAGCTGTGTTTTTTGGGGGTTTAGTATTAGTTGGTAGTTGTTTAGCCAGTTTTCTACCTCAGTGAAGGATTCTTGGGCTTTACTTTAAAGTAATTGGATGTTTGTTGCTGAGCAGATTAGGGTAGTGTCATCCGCATACTGGACAATGTTGGCTTTAGTGGTAGCTAGGTGGAGATTATTTGTAAATATGTTGAAGAGAAGGGGGCCAAGGATTGAACCTTGTGGGACACCACATGTGACAGGGAGTGGGGGGGATAGGGAGTTGCCCCATTTGACAGATTGTGACCGTTTTTTTAGGTAACTGTTAAACCATTGTAGAGTGGGGTCATCAAGGTTGAGTTCTGCTAGACAGGTGAGGAGTTTGTTATGGGAAACTGTATCAAATGCCTTGGATAGGTCTAAGAAGGTGGCAGAGACCAGCTTTCCTTGGTTCCTGTGCGAGTTTATGGTATTGGTAAAGTTAATTAGGGCAGTGTTGGTGCTATGGGAAGATCTGAATCCATGTTGGGTTTTAGTTAGAAGGTTGTTGGTTAGCAGGTGGGTAAGGAGTTGGTGGTGGATAAATTTTGTCTAGAATTTTTGAGAGAGGTGATAGGATTGCAATGGGACGGTAGTTGGAGAGGTCAGTAGATGGACCACCCTTGTGGAGGGGGATGATATATGAGGTTTTCCATAATGAAGGAATAGTATGCAGGGTGATAGATCTGTTAATAAGTAGGGAGACAGGGTAGGTGATGGCCTTGGATGCAATTTGTAGATATTTAGCTGGAAGACTGTCGGCAGCTAGGGTGGTATGTTTGAGTTTAGCTAAGAGATGTTGAATGGTAGATGTTGGTACTTGGGGTGAGTGTGAAGGGGGTGGAGTTAGTCTGGTAGTTTAAGGGTTGAGGTTGGGCTGTGGGTGATATTGCACTTACCAGGTTCAGTATTGAAGAGGTAAAGTAGTTATTGAAACTAGAGGCTATGTGTGAATCAATACCTTTGATATCTGGGGGTGGTGTGGTGACTTTTCCAGGCTGGAGGATGTTGTTCACTGCAGCCCAGAATTTCTGTGAGTTGTTGTTATGTTTTCCTTGTAGGGAAATATAGTGGTTTATCTTGTCCAATCTGACCTGTGTTTTTGCTTTATTTCTGAGCTCAGCAAAGCTTTGTCCAGTTTTGGGAGTTTTGTATTTTTTCCAAGTTAACCAAGCTTTGTTTCTAGTCTTGAGTAAGATTTTTATGGCTTTGTTTAACCAGGGAGCAGGGTTACTTTGCAATCTTATTGTTTTCAGTGGGGCTAGTTGGTTTAAAATCCCTAGGAATTTGGCATTAAAGTATTCTACTGCAATATCCAGGGGGGGGGGGGTTTATAGGAGCCCAGTCACAGGATTTTAGGGCTTCTGAGAATTGTACTGGGGGAAGTTTTTGTGGGAGTGGATTTGTAAGAGAGCGGGGGTGTTGGTAGATTTTAGTTTGTGCCGAAGGAGAAGGGTTGGGTTATGATCACTGAGGGAATCAGGTAGCATCCCGGATAGGTAGTCAGTATTGGGCTAGTTAGTCAGGATCCAGTCTAAGGTGGATTCACATTTGGTGGTTTTGTCAATTCTTGTGGGTGAGTGTATGAGTTTACGAAATTATATAGGTTTATGTGGTTGGTGGCTATGGGTGAGTATATGGTGTTCCAGTCTATGTTGACATCACCTAGGAGTACAGTTTCTTGGGACAGGGAATGGGAAGCCCAGTGGAGTATAGATTCTAGTGTCTTAATGTTGCCTCCTGGTGGTAGATAAATGCTGAGTAGGTTTAGCTGTTTGTATTGATTTTGGTGAATAGGGTGTCGGCAGTGTTGAAATCTGGGGTTTCTTTTTGAAGTAGCTGAACTTTTAAATTGGATTCGTAAAGAAGGGCAATACCATCACCTTTTCTGTGAGGTCTGTCTACTCTTAATATATTGAAACCAGGTGGAGTTATGAAGTTATCTTTAATGTGGGGTTTAAGCCATGTTTCTGTAATCACTATAATATCTGGGTTATATACAGAGATGGTTCCATGTAACTGTTCTATTTTATTTATGATACTGCGAATGTTTAGGTTTAGTATGATTAAATCAGTGGATTTGTGTTTAAATGGGAGATTGGGGTCAGTTGTGGTATGGGTGTTGTTTGTTGGGCCAGGGTTGGGGTGAATATCACCTCCTAGTAGTAGCTGAGCTGCAATGCTGGTGATGGTTTTAAGGTAGAATATAGTTAAGAAGTGGTATTTGAGGCTAAGGTGTTGTTTAGATTGTGAGGTGTAATGGATAGGAGAGGTGAGTTGTAAGATTAAAGGGTAACAGATAATTAATTGTGTGTTTGCAGGTATGGAGGGATTATTTGTGGTGTATGGTAGAGTGGGTGATTTGATAGAGTACATGGTGTTAAGTGGGTGGTGATAAGTGGTAATGATGGAGATAAAGTAAAGACAGATGGATAGAGAAGGCAAGAGTAATGGGATGATACAGCTGTGGGAGAGTGCTGTTGGTAACATGGCAATTGAGTTCTCTGTTCTCTGTGTTAGAGGGCTGTGGATGGTTGTAGAAGACATGCTGCACCTCAGAAAATCCAAATCCCATCGAGCTACGCGCTCGAGAGACTTGAACCTCAGCACTGAAATAAATAGGACATGCTGGAATTACAGATTCATAACCCAGAGGCTCCCTTCACTCTGGAATAAAATCCCAGTCCAGGTTAGGCAGAGTCCCTCATTGACTCTCTTCAAGAGGAATCTTGATGAGTGGATGGGAGATCGTAGGTTTACCCCAGGTATCACTTCTGTGTCACTGTTAGACAGAGGCACAGTATACTAACCTCAAAAAAGGGCATAGCAAAATTAATTTAAAATGGGTGGCGAAAGCCAAACACACTCTGGTTAGGCTTATAAATGCCCTAGGGCAGATAGCCTAGTATGAACCTATGAACCTAAGAGGAGTTATATGATGTTTTTTGGTTAGAATAGAGAGTGTTTTGGGTTTGATGGAGTGAGAGTGTGATTTAATTTTAATTACATGCAGTATAAACAAAATCTTGCAAGTTATACAATAACATCAGGCAGAATAGAATTAAAATAAATATTTCAATGTCAAAATAGATAAGATAGTAAATGCATACAGTAGTAGGGTTTCTTATACTATTGCTAGTCTATTCAGATACAGTTAAATAACTAACTAACTTATACAACATATAAAACAGATGTTGTTGCCCTTCGGTTTATTTCTTACTTGTGCGGGCACGAATCCTGTTTGTTGCTTTTCTACAGCATATATGAAGTGCAGCACACCTAGGGTATGCTTCCCCCAGAGATTAGCATCACTGCTGTCCACTAACTGATGGCAGCTGTAAAAATCTATCAGACCGGCCCGCTTGGATCACCGGAGAAAAAACAGTCTCTGAGGACAAATGAGTCCTTATGACCAGTGCTAGAATTCAGCAACATCCCTTCACAGTCTGTCGTTTGTAAAACTGCTAAATCCACCAAACTAGTATTCTCTTAAAGCAAACACACTTCTCTGCTTCCTGGCCTCTTCCTGCTCCGTTATGTAGATTCACACCATCCGCTGCTCTCTCTGTCTCTTTTGCTCCACAAGCGTGTGCATATGCTCTATGCAGAGGACTCTGTTTCTGAAATGATCTTCAGCAGCCATAGTATTAAAAATCCACCACAACTTTGCCTTATTTCAACCGCCCAGTACAAGAGATGCTGTTTAAGGCAAAGCACTCCTTAAGTCTCTACTCCACCACAGCTTTTCCAGGAATGAAACCTAACACACCATACAATAGGGCCTAAAATACTTCAGGATTAACGCTGGCAACGAGTAAGATTTGCCAAGTCCTCAAAGTTCACAGTCCAAGAAATAGCTGTGCAGGATATATACCTTACTAATATTGAGTCCTAGGCATGGCATACTAGGCAGTCACGTAGGTCACCGGTATATCAGCAATGACATCTAAGCCTCAACACCGACCATTGCAGCTATTCAGCCCAGCAATGGAAGAAACTTCGTTGACCATTAACACGTTGGTAGCTCTGATTTAATTAGAACAGCAAGCCAGATGTGGTGAGTGGATCTTGATGTTGTCAGCTCCAAGACAGATAACTTTATCACAAATATGTTACCCAAGTGAACCCCTTCATTAATATGTCTGAGTATGCTGAAACACTGAAATAAAGTGTACATCCCAGCAAGCTCAGCACTTATATGCCCAAGTACTGTAATGAAGCACTTCCCTAAGTGACTCCTTGAGTAACACATTGAACCTTGCACAAGTTCAAAAAATGAAACAGTTATCCGAGTAATGTCTTCATTAGTATATTTTGGCATGTGCAAGCATCAACATTAATTATTTACCCAAGTGACCCCTTCAATAATATGTTGAAGTATGCATACACACAAAATTAAAACATTAACCCCAGCAACCACTTTACTTATATATCCAGGTATGCAGATGCACAAAAATCAACCATTTAACTAAGTGACCCCTTCTTCCATTTCAGCAAGTAAGCACAAACACCAAGCATGCACAAGCACAAATGTGAATCATTTAAATGAGTTAACCCTTCATTAATAGGTCCCAGTATGCTGAAACACAAAAATGCATCTGTTACCCCAGCAGCCACTTGAGCGATCTGTTCCAGTATGCAGAGGCACAATGAAATAGGTGACCCCCACCGGTAATATGTACAAGTAAGCAAATACCAACATGAAGCATATAACGAACCGGCCCTGCGATGTGTCCCAGTATGCATAACTACAGTAATGACACATTAACAAAGTGACTCCCTCACGACTATGGCCAAGCATTCACGACCACAATTATAAAACATTTACCATACGGATCCATCAAGTATATGACCAGGAATACAGAAACACCAAATTGAAACTTGTATCAAAATTACCCTATCATAGTATGTCCAAGTATCCACATGTACCATAATGAAAGGGACCTCCTCAGTCATTAGCCCAAATATGCACAAGCACTACAAAAGAAACAATTACCCAATTTAGTTCTTCAGAAATATGAGTAGATATGAGCAAGCATCATACATGATCCTTTTCCCCCAAGTGACACCTTTATTCATTTGTCCAAGTATGCACAGGCACTAAAATGTTTATCCCAAGTTACCCCCTCATTAAGATCTCCAATAATATGGATAAACACGAAAATAAAACATATACCCAGCAAGTTTATGCCATTCTGTATGTCTTGCATTACGTGGTGCTTGTAAGCATGCCATCTCCTGAAAAATATAAAAATTTGAAACATTTTCATGTGTGCTGAGTTTCCATTTAATATGCATGGCCAGGAAGAGGCCAATACTACAGGGAATATTGAATAAATACAATGATATTTTATGTTGATTTAGGTAATTTCTTTAACTAATTATTCACTGATGCATGCAGGCATGATACTTTAAGCATAAATTATAAGAAATGTAATTAGTCAGGCTACCTGTGTTGAAACCTGAAAAAAATAAACTGAGAGAAAATAAAATCTATTTGTAAATATACATTTATTAAATTCTTAATTGTTTAGGTACTTAATGTAGTTATCCATTCAGTTATTTATTTCATTACTTGAAAAAAAAGTGATGTCTACCTTTGGTAGAAGGTTTGGACAGTGAATTTAGTTGTTACAGGCAAGTTATAAAGCACATGCACCTAATGGACTATTCTTTGAAATATGCAAGTACATCTCAATCATTCATAGGTTCATAGGTTTTTACTAAGCATCTGACCACAAGGGTCTAATTAAGCCTAGCCTAGCCATGCATCCCAAATCTCTGACAAGTTAAGGTAGCCTTCATAAATGTAAGCCGGAGCTCAGGAGATGAAACAGTTACATGGAGCGGCCAGGCAGATAAACCCTTTACAGGTTGCCTGTGGTGATTAGAGACAGGGATGAATTTCCTGTACCACATCCAATTGTTCAGCAAACAATTTAGATAGGGATGAACTCTGCTTCACATGGATAGGGAGCCTGTTGCAGAGACAGGGTAGTCTCTGGTTAACAGACCTGTGTCTCCAGCAGGTCCTATTTATATCCCAGGTAAGGGTTACGCCCTTAAAACAGGTAATGTGGGTGCAGTTTCTGTTGTGGCTATGCAAGAAGTCCATCAGAGTAGATTCTGCCAATGCCCTGTATGCCAGGCATAGATCTCCCCTCAAAAGTGTGTAGGAGACAAAATATAGGGACAGGGCCTTGAGGCAGTCTGCATAGGACATTTTACTTACGCCCTGTATTCTTTTAGTGAGAAAACTCAGTGGACTTTCCAATTTTTGGACATGCCTGGTAAGGTACATACCAAGGGGGCCACTGAACTCATGATTCTCCACACATTGCAACAGTACTACTGCATATGACAATGACATGTGCAACATATCCTCAAGACTCACTCCATACATCTCACACATTTATATTACAACACTAATATGCTCAATGATTTTACAAAGGATGTTTTGCTTTTATGAAGTAATAGAACTACAGTGCAAAAATAAGAGTACAGCCCTCATGCAACAGCTTTTTAAAGGCAATAACACTTTAGCCAAACAGCTGCTTGGGGAGACTGGTTGCCTTGGGCTTGTATATTCTCCATGTGCATCATTTTAAAACACAACTATTAAAAAAAGTAATTGAAGAAAGGCATCTCTAACCAAAACTTAAGTCTAGCAAACAAACTACAAAACTGCTCTTTTAATCACCACCAGCAGAACAGATTCCCTAAGTGCAATGTAGCATATAAATATGTCTTCAAGCAAACACTTCGACATTGTATCTATGACAGATCAAATCACAATATTACCTAACAAAAGTAACACACTGTTGCATGCAATGAAGTGCTTAGCTTTTCATATACAGTTACATTCAAATGAGCTGAAATACTTATTGCATTCATCATAAGAAAGGTTTTTGGATAATAATCCGCAGGCTGCAATAGTAACCTATTACAACCTAACAGGACAAGGCAATTGATGTTTACAGCTTTAATATATCTGTCACTCGCAAAACAACATTAAAAAATTCATGAACTACATTAAGAATATGTAGGCTGTAATTAAACATCATGTACTGAAACTCTCTTGGACTAAACAACATCCTTACTTGATGCACAGCTTCAATAATTCTGATAAAATATCAGATAACATCTGTTTTAATTTTTCAACTGGTTGAAAGACAGCAAACATGAATTGAAAATGGGTAGCAATACTTTGGAAAGTCATTTTCATAGGTTCATAAGTAAATTCTAGGTTATTAGTCTGCTGAGTATTACAAGCCTAGCCAACAAACAGAGGTCAAGATTAAACCCTGTACTTTGTATGGATGAAGTAAAGACCTTTACTGTTGTGCCAGCCACTCCCCTATGCCAAGTCTTCCTCGAGGGTATGTAATATATTAACTATTAATAATTTTTCTAAGCTTAACTTACAATAGGAAAGGAAAAAACATTTTTTTTCTTTGGAACTGGATTAGAAAACTAAATGCACGACAAAACAGATTAACTGTTCATATGCAGCTGCTCTCCGATTATTATGCTGCACATCCAAAGTAAATGCATTCTGCATAATTACCCTCTTTATACATTTACACACATAACCACACTTTCAGGATGAGGACAAGTGAATTACATTGTAAAAAAAATAATTGTTCGATTCTGAAATCTGTTTTAACTGAACCCTTAAGTTAGAATTAAAATCTGCTGAAAAAATACCTTTGTCCAGTTTGAATTTCTTGGTAAACACATGTAAATAAATAAATAAATGTCTAAACAGAATTACGATCCAGCAGCAAACAGGGAAAATGCAATGATATACAACCCAGATTGCAAGTGGTCTCCAAAATTACCAAAGCCAAGAATAAAGCAGCATACAGAAATCACAAGTACAGGAGCAAAAGCATACGCTTAACTGATTCTAATGCCCTCAGCTGTTGTGATTTATTAAAAAAATGCAGTGTAGCTATTGTATATCTTACCGCCACTTTCCTGCATTAATATGCCAAACAGCCAGAGTTACACAGTAGCCCTGACTTCAGTATTTAATATGTAGAAAACAAGTAGCTCATTATTCCCCATTCAATATGTATTTGTGAAGACTCACCAGGGAAAAGAAGGCAGGACAATCCAGACGCACTCTCAGATCTAATTATTTATTTTTTTCTGTATTTCGCCACAAAAAGATAGCTCTTTGAGTATGTTTTCAATATAAGTCCGTAGCAACAGAACGATCCATTACAGAAACAAAGACGTGCAGCAACAGATTAGTAAAAAACAAGTTCCTGCTTTTGTCTAAGGCTTGTTTTATGCGCTAAGAAGGGCGCAATTGAATGCAAATGATGAGGGAGTCATGAATAATTAGTGACCGGGTGTGTACCGGGCAAAAAAACAGAAGAGTGGGCATGTAGAAGTAGATTGAGCAGAAAAGTTCTCTCTTTCTGATGGGTGACTTATCTAGGAAACCAACAGGCGCGAGTATAAGTTTGACTTTAAAATGGATTGCTGTACCGATAAACGATCACTGGTAACATCAAAAACAGTGGAAAAAATATTTATAGTGACCAAATGACATTTTAAAGTGATGGGATAATTAGCAAAGGAGGAAAACAGAAATCGTAGGCAGTTTCTCGTAGTTGTCCTTTAAGTGAGATGAGCAGCAGCGCTCATTGAATATGTATGCCGCTCATCATGCTTACACATTTATAAGCACCTTTCTGTGGTACGCAGCAGTGTTGGCAGAATAAAAGCATGCAGGGAAGCACAAGCGCATGCAAACAAAATGGCATGATTGTAAGCAAACCTGTTATGTGAGCATGTGTGGACAGCTTATATGCATTAAGAGCAAGTTGAGTCCAAGACTTAAGATGCAGGGTACATGAAATGGGGAGAATGTACACAGAATGCAATGGTAGCATATAAGAAAAAGGCAGTAAAAGGAGAAAATGTACTCAGATAATGCAGTCAAATGTACTTATGTCACAAAGAAACATTTTAAACATAAATACTTCCATACTGATGTAACAGTAATTACTCCTGTTCACAAATCCTGACCAATAGACATGCTAACAAAGGATGTAAGACGAACACAAAGTAACATTGTAACAAATGGGAGTAAATGTGATATCTCAATTCAGCAAGTTATCAACATTAGTACATTGGGGCTATTTCCATAGACTACAGTTATTGAATACAACATGTATATTCAAAGAATGTATCTGTGATAACAGCAGTACTGCTGTATTCTCCATTTCATCATGTACAAACAAGAAGAAATGAGCCCTACAGTTGTTGTGTCACACACATCAGAAAGGGACATGCTTTGCCATTTGGCAACCACTGAAAAGGGGCTATATTACCTTGAAACGTTAATTAAACAAGCATGAGTTATATACTCATGTACATCCTTAACAGTAAAATTATGACACTGAAAATCCACAAAGTGACAAATGGCAACACATATCTGATGGCATTTCAGTAGTTCAAGGTCTATGTTCATAAATGGAATACATCTTCTACATGATTATACTCGGCATTCTCACAAGAAATTGTAGTGAATACTGTCATAACAGCATGTAAACAACACAAATATACAAGAAAGTGTACAAACACAGGCCCAGTCGCACTTCATGATGATCTTGCATCATGCCAACCAGACATATTATGTAAGTCCTTATGTCCGATAAAGCTCTATAGTGTGAGGAAAATAATTACACTAACATGTAAATGTTGGAATGAAGATATGCAATACAGATCAGTAATATTTGGAAATGAAGTAATGCCTCTGAACAATCAATGACATACTCAACATTTACATCTTGCCAGACTCAAACACATGCTAGACAGATATCAGAAAGATGCATATTAACCTCTGACACCACAAAAATAGGCATACTGTGTGTTTCATGACAAACACACTTGAAGGACTTTCAGCAATTTCCTGTTGTAATAGCTATGGATCCCTTTCCTCGGAAGGTGATGCCTTAAAAATGTGGCTCTCTGACTGTACCATAAATACTTTCTTTGCTGAAGTCACTTCTGTGTAACACATTTATCTGACAGACCAGTGTTATCAGATTCAAACCACTGCTTATCATATTACATACTCTGCAGAGCTGTGTACTGACCTTGTCTGTCACAAGACATAGCAATGGAGCTTGTCACAAATAACTGAAATTGATGTGTCAAGTAAGAAAGGAGATACAATGATAATTTGGACAATAACAGTATGTTAGAATTATGAGAAGAGGTAACTATGTTAATGTTCACACAGTTGTGAGCAGTACAATGTCAAGATTCCTTGGATAACAAAGCTGTTGTCTGTTGTTTTGTGCACACACTATCCCAGAACTGAACCAAGTGCCACAGGAACACTTGCACCACGACATTCACAAAACAGGAGCTTCACTGCCAGGAAATTACAAAATGAGTTTATAATTCTTTCTCCAAAGTAAAAATTGAGAATTGTAACTTCATCCAGTGTTGTTTGTGTAATGTCAGTACATTTATATAATCTTGCCCTGTGCAGGAATTGAAGAGCAAGCTATTTAAGTCCATTGACTAAACATGTGTGTGAATCCTGTATACCACAGTGGAAGTGTTAACACAGCTCTGAGACTCCACCTATGTGAACCCATTACTTTATATTATTGTGTTGTAAACAATTTGTATGAGGTAAAATGGATGAAGAATGCTTTTCCCACTGTAAATGTCTACATTAAAACAGTTATGGGTGTCATTCATGCATAACAGCATAAGGACACACAATTCTTACAGTCACTCAATGTGGGTTTTGAACACCTGACTATGTGATGACAAAAGTTACATGATATTGTGAAGAATGAGCATGCTATTATGCAAGTGTTAAAAACTGTGACATATTTGGTTATTTGAGGCAGTGACATCATGCTATTGCTGCAAGGGATGTGTGTAACTGTAATTTATTTAACATATTGCTGCTATATGTCTATTTCTCACACAGCATTGCTTGCTGATATGTATACCAAAACACATGTGATGGATAATGCAGTAGTCACTGTGATGGGAAAATTACAATCATGCACAATGTGTGGATAACCACAGATTTGAACACATGCCTTACTAAGGCAACAGCATACAGAACATTGTCTCATTTCCTCATGCTACAAGAAAAGCCTTAGTAGTTCTTTTAGGAAAAGTGAGCAGAAATTCTTGTAATAAGAATCCCCATAAACATGTATACAGCAGATAACCGAGTGACAACATTGTTATCTATATACACATACTGACACGAATGAGTTTAATTTATTACAGCTGAGTGTGCCTCCTGGCATTTCTGGAGTTACCTCCTGTTGACACATCTAGGTGTCAAATACTGGTTGTTCATATTTGCATTAATAATTCCAAAACCATGCTACATGCAAGGTATCAGTAGATAACATCTTAAAGCACACATGATGGCAAACACAATTGCATTGATATTTGACCTGTGTCTAATGCACCTAAAGAGATATTAAATATTATTTGTATATTGCTTATTTGTATGGTAATAATTTTCATATTTCTCTAAATATCCCATCATCCAGATAACACAGACAGAACTGCATAGCCTCATATGAAAGCCCACAGCTGTATGAAGAAAATCTTTCTGGAAGTATGTGTCTTGCTTGAATGGTTGCTAAGATATCATAAGATGTTTATGCAACATTACAAAATTATTATTCATTGCCTTTATTTTGGCTTATAAAATCCAGTTTAAAGCATCAAATTGAATGAATGCCACTAAAGTAAAGATTAATTTATCCTGAATACTTTGCCATTTACAGTTTTCTAGTAAGAGTTGTGGTTCTAGAGATATGAATATTCATTTGAACTGCAAGGTGATAACTTCATTTTTTTAAGGCACAAGCAAGACCCACTGGGAGTTAAAAGTGCACACTCTCAAAAGAGCTGTAGCAGAGGAAATGAATTAAGGAGTAATAACTGGATCAAAAGGTACAGAACAATGCCCGAATCATATGCGTCACACAACAAGTTGGGTTACAATTGTGACAGGGAACATTCGAATGGATGATATCACTATTGTTTAATACAGTGATATTCTTCTAAAAATGAAAGAAGGTAGTTGAAGAGCACAGTATAAATATAGAGCTATACATACAATATATATATATATATATATATATATATATATATATATATATATATATATATATATAATGGGTTCACTTTATAATCTCGAAATTCTGAAATACCGAATTTAAGAATATCGAGATCATAAAGCCGAAAAACCACAATCCCGAATGCCCATAACCGCGAAATTCAAAATCCCGACACTTACATACACACACTCACATACACACAACTGCTCCCCACACACAAACAAAACTAACCTACACTAGAAACAACCCCACACCCCCCTACTTATATATTCTAATTTCAAGACTGCACAATCACACACACAAAGGTAACTCACACCCACACATTTCACAGCCCCTTGCACACACATCACAACTAAAACAAACACTAACATATGCTACAGCACATAACCTACACACTCATACAAACTTACCTGCACTTACATCCATTCATACACCGCAACACCAGAAGCTCCGAACTTCGGGATTTCAAATTTCGCGCTTCTGGTGTTTTGTGATTCCGAGCGTTCGGGGTTAGAATCTTAGTAAACTGAAATTCGGTATTTCAGTTTTTTGAGATTCTAAAAGGAACCCATATATATATATATATATATATATATATATATATATATATATATATATATATGTATGTATATATATATTAGAAACCGTCTCTATACAGCATGACAGACACACACACGCTAGTCAAACATTGTTGGATTCAAACCTACTACCTATATAGTTAAGTAGTCTAGAGAACACACTATCAGCAGCCAGCACCACAGAATAAGTCATAGTACAACTTGTATTGTAGCTATTTTTGTGAGTAATAGAAATTTATAGGGCAGCCCTCTGCCCATGAAAATACACCTCCTAATTGGAACTTTACATAAAGACCATTATCATGGAGCCAATTGTATATGACAGTATACACAGTCACACTAATTAACCAGTGTTAGATTTGAACCCTCTACCTATCTAGTTACACAATCTAGAGAACCTTAGCTGCAAGTACCACAAGATAAGTCTGATAATTATAGTGAGAGACTGCACTTATGCACAGGTGACCTCATCAGTGTGTTGCAGAGAACATGTCTGTGGTAAAAGAGGGATAAGGGGAAGGGTGATTCCTGTCTCTGGTTAAATTTTTCCCCTGAGTGGAAGTTGACACAGAGCATTTGTTCAGGAAGCCATACACAAAGAGAACACTGTGAGATTTGAACCTGCTTCCTATCTAGTTACACAATCTTTAGAATACAGTATTAGCTGCAAGTATCAGAGGAGAAATCTGACTCTTAAGGAAAGAGAATGCAGTTTTGACATGATTACCTCTTCAGTGTGTTGCAGAGTAGATGTTTGTGGTAAAAATGAGATAAGGGGATGGAGAGAGTCCTCTCCCAAATTCTTCCCCTGAGTGGAAGTTGATACATCATGTCTGTTAAGGAAGTTATACATACCTGACAGTGAAGACACACACACAAGTTCAGCACTGTGAGATTTGAATCTCCTTCCTATCTAGTTACTCAATCTACAGAACACAGTATTAGACACAAACACCATAGGAGAAATCTCAGTCTTAAGGGGAAAGAGAGTGGATTTTTGACAGGATTGCCTCATCAGTGTGTTGCAGAGAAGATGTTTGCGGTAAAAGTTGGATAATGGGATGGGGAATCTTGTACTAGGTTAAATCCTTCCCCCTGATTGGAAGTTAATGCAGCATGTCTGTTCAGGAAGCTCTATGTACCTCACACTGAAGCCACACACACAAGTTCACCACTGTGAAATTTGAACTTTCTTCCTATCTAGTTACACAATTTAGAGAAGACAGCATTAGCTACACATGCCACAGGAGAAGTCCGAGTCTTAATGGGAGAGAGTGTAATTTTGAGAAGTTTGCCTTAGTGTGTTGCAGAGAATATGTTTTTGTTAAAAGTGGGATAAATTACAGAGGGAGATGTGTCCAAAGTTAAATTCTTCTCACAGTGGAAGTGGACACCGTACATCTGTTGTTGAAGCTTTACTTACCTGTCACTAGAATCACACACAAGTCTACCACTGTCAGATTTAAGCCATCTACCTAACTAGTTACACAATCTAGTGAGCATAGTATTAGTGGCAAGCTACACAGGAGAATTCTGACTTTAACAATGTGAAAATGCACATTTGTAAGTATGACAACTTTAGTGTTTGGAACATCAGCTACTGTGCATTACATGTTTTGGGACAAATGGCTGTGTGTGCGAAGGCCAGTGTAACAACGTTTTGCTTATCCCATGTAATTGCATAGTTTTATCTACTGCCACTCATGTCCATTGTGTTACTCTGAGTGACATGTACCTGTTTCACAGTGTGGGGTGTCAGTGACAATCACGATTGTAAAACACAAGCATTCATGTCAGTTCATATTGAGATGATTGCATGCAAATAGTAGCCATTTATTGTGTAACTGTCAGTTGTCTTGGGTCATGTTTGCACAATTTGCATTGGCAATACAAGCAGATACTTCCTAAATATGACAGTGTACTTCCAAATAACAGTGATGGATTATGTGTGAAAAGGTTGCGCACCCATTGTAACAAAGTTGCAAGTGAAACCATTAAAGTGGTGACATATATTAACAGAGTGAATTAACTGAGTCAACATCACTCTGAAATCAAGATACCTTGATTTCAGAATCCCATTAACACAAACAGAAGTTGTACAACCTACTCAACAATTCTCTGTTGTAATTTTTTTAACTCTCTCCCTAAAGTGCACCACTGGCAAGCTCATTTGCACAGCTGATGGCAAAGTATTAGCACATGTGTAATCATATCTTGAGGTGTTGAACTTAGAACAGGAATTAGCAGTAGTCTATGGTGCTCCATGCAAATAAGCAGTATATACACACATACGACCATGTCTGAATATAATGGAATACAGAACATATATTTTTATGGGCATGTTTTAGGTGTCATGATTTACACATTTGTCATGACAGTTGTAGTTGTTCAATCCTTATATATATGAGATGTGTATTATAAAACACATGAGGGACCAAGCATGTTATTGCTGGTGGAAACATGGCTTATGGAAACAATTTTGATGCAAAATGCTTCCTAACAATATTCTAAATTGTAACATCCTATATGGTATACATTCAAATCTTCAGCCTGTTCAAGAGAAGAGTAGTCTGACTGCACATAGCTAAGCACAGTAGCACAAAGGACACCAAAGTAATGTGGCTGAGGGCAAAAACTCAATATTTTATCAAGAACTGTGTACTTCCATTTCCTCTAAGGTACAGGTGCTACTCAGTGCCAGGCATTGCACAACTTTTGAGGAGACAGAGTGATAACACAAAAGGGGGAAAGGAGCTAGACAGGGAGAGAGGGAGCCAGGAGGCAATTAGATAATTGTAGCCAAAACAATATGTAGGCAACAGATACAGATAAAATAGTGTACTAAAAATAATAACAGTTTGAAAATGTCTTTATTAGAACCTTTGAACATATGCAAAAATCAGTCTCTACATCTGAGTATTATCTTAGCACACCACAATGGCACTCCTACCTCACACAGTTTAAATCACAATATTGAAGGGACAGTGATAGCCTAATGAAGCAGAAGGGATGAAAAGAAAGAGAGAGATAAAGAAATAGCAAGAGTTTTGTTTATGGTACATTTTGGGACATCTTTATAGTGTGTTACTCTTAGGGTATTCTGCATTATTAATCTGTCATGCTCTGTACAGTAAAGTGCTTGCTACAGCGAGTAAGAAGGGGTAGGAGAGTAGAAACAAGATTAAGGCATAAGCAGGATATTGGTGGTTTACTACGTATACTTGTTGGGGATGGAATTCTTTTAATAATGCTTTCTTACTGCACTAATCAAATAGTATATTAAGGAAATGTTATAACTGAAGATAAATATAGACATTTACAGTTAAACATATAGGAATCTAAAATGTCTTGAAATAATTTGACATACAGCTGTAATCAAACTCATGACAGTATGAAAAAAACATCATTCTGAATACAGGGAAATTATCTGAACACACCACATAGGAACTTCTAGTTCATTATATCCATCAGCCTAATAAATGTTAGAACAACTGTTTAAAGTAGTGCCTTTAATTTGTATTCCTATAGTGCAGCAGAGTTAAGCACATTTTCAAGAAGTGAACATTGCTAGTGTGGCTAAAATTAAATTCCTCTGCTCTTGCCATAGGACGTTAATGCAATTCAGTGTCCCTCAGTATTAGTGTGTGATGCAAATTCTGAGAAAAAAAACTGAAAGCTTTTTGGTGGGCCATTTCTGGCCATGTGTGTTGCACATGATTCTATTTCTTGACTAAATTAAATATATGAAAAGGGGGGGTTGATAGGGCAGTGGTGAAAATAAGGGTTAAGTAGAGGGTAGGACACAGGGAAAGAATACAGGAATTTACAGGATGGTGGTGGGAGAAGACCATAACTACTCTGTTCTTCACAGGCTAAATCTAGAATTGTACACAGAATTTGATGACTTTGGAGAGCCACCACACCAAGGATGGGTGACAATAACAGAATAGTGTTGGATCAAATCAAGTGTGTCAAGATGACACACAGGCAAAGTGGAGTGCTATGAATGTGGCATATATATATATATATATATATATATATATATATATATATATATATATATATATATATATTGGAGATAGAGAAATGTTGGAGAATTTGCTTAGAAATGAGAGAGATAGGTAGATAGGATAGGTTAGGTACCAGACACAGACATACAGGACATACAAAACAGACATGGATGGTGATGGACACAAAAGGGAGGGTTGATACCATGACTGGAGAAAGGTAGGGGACCTTGTAGGTGCATCCACATCCAGCTTGAGAACACTGACAACTGTCATCACTGTCTTCTGTGTCAGTTGCCTGGGACAGTGCCTTGTTTTGGCAATACAACACAGGACCTTTTCAATGTTGCCAATTTGGGCACCAAGTCCCCTCATCATTATGCCATCCACCAGCCATGTTAACTTCTGATGGGTGACAAAATTGCCACCTCAGCTACTACTACTTCTGGAGGGCACCACTGTACCAGCAGCCAGAGCAGAGCTACCTGACGCAGGTGAAGCAGGTAGGGCAGGAGTTGTAGAGACAACACTGACAGGTTGCAACCCAGATGTGCTAGACATCTGTGCTGCCTGTGGTGTTGCTGCCATAGCCACCTGTGGAGGTATAGAGGGCTGAACCACAATGGTTAGTTTAGCTCCCTGTACTGATGGTCATTTTGGTTTCAGCAGCAACGTATTAAACAAAAAAGAAATAACTATCTCTCTCTCTCTCTCTCTATATATATATATATATATATATATATATATATATATATATGAGATAAATAGTGTGGGGGAGATAAAAAATAGAATTAGGTCAGTGGCATGACAAACCAGTATGAGAAATAAATATGTGCACCTTTGCCAAATCCAAATATGATGGGAATGCATTAATATTTTATTAAATCAGTCAATCACAGTGGTGTGATATGATAAACAAAATAATATATTTGACTATGCTGTAACAGATATATGGCTTCAAAGTTAATGACTGTATTAGCAAATATTGAATTGTTAATGCCATGCGTATTGTACTTAGCTTAGAAATACTATCCTGTAAAAAATCTGATGTCTGTTTCTGAGTATTAAACCCACACACAATAAAATCTAATGTTCTCATTGTCTAATGTAATAACCAAGATATATTGGAGCAGGCATGTAGGCTTCATATACAACTTAAGGTATGCCTGCTCAAGATGATATAGTTATGGACTGATTCCATGCACTGGGGAGCCAGCCTTTTCCAAGTTATTCCAAGCCTTAGCATTATACTAAGACTCAGTATAATCCTCTTGCAGCAGCCCCTGGCTGTAGCACTTCAAGAGCAGTGCCACAAAAAACAGGGACTCATCAACATCCCACCTTTGTGCTCTAAATGGAACATCATCCCTATCATCACCAGCCATGTATACAGCAGTCAAGCTAGAAATATGTGTCTGATTTGTCCCTGAATTCCAGTTTCAGGTGTAACAACTTTCATGCAAACACCCACAGCACTGCCTTGACAACTGTGTTTGTGCCATTTAAAGCACAGCAATGACTTGGCAGACACATTGAACTGAGTACATTAAAAAGTTCAGAAGATGTGAAATGTGGTAGTGAGATTTGGACATATGTGATGCCCTAACTATTGACACATGTTCCAATGTTAAACACCAAATTTGATGGTTTGTTATAATCATGGTTGGTTGGAGGGGAACATGCTATTACTTCTGGCATATTGGGCTGTTGGGACTTATACACTAGTAAGATTGAATAATACCACCTGGGAATTGAACCCATGATAGAAAAAAAAGGATACAAATGTTAAACTTTACTTATTAACTGTCAGTGTCACAGGAGAGCTCACTTTTTGACATGGTAATTAGAGGAATACTAATTTAAGAATGACTGGAGATATACTTCAAAGATGCTTGTATTTCATGGGACTGTATTTCTATGTAAAAGGCAGTATTTGTGCTTGGAAATACATGTCAGAGGCATGCAGTTGCATAACCTGAGTAATACATGGTGGATTAGGTTACAAATATACTTCACAGGACATACTGTCTTAAGCACATAAGCACAAACTCATGATAATTATAGCAAAAATATTATGTGATATAGTATCAGTTAACATTACAGGTACAACGGAACCATGTTATGAAAGTGGCCCTGTGTAATTTGCAGTTAGATGTGTGGATGCTTGTGATATTGGCAACAGTTAAGCTAGTCTTTCCTCACACAATAAAAAATAAAAAATGTGCAACACTGCAGCTCTTTTCTTCTTTTTTTTCTGAGTATCATTGCCTTATCTATGATTCACTAACAAGATGGCTATGTTATTTACCTAGCTGTTGATGTATGTTTCCATGAATACTGTACTTCATTAGAAATGGAGACAAACATTACTCAAAGGTGCAACGTGTGGTCATAAATAATTCATACAAATGTTAGGAATGCTGTTCTCCTAAGTCAATGTACTAACAGACTTTTTTAATAAGTCTTTTCTCCCTAATACACCCTCAGTAAGTATACATTAAAGATGAGTAACTGCAAAACCCTGATTGTTCGTGCAGTTAGACTAATCATTCACACTAGCAAGCCTTTAGCAGGTAACACTTCTCAGTGCTTGTCTTTGCACTTCTAGAGTGTATGTACAAAATTGTGTAGGTCCTTACATTATGTTTACCTGCCCTGAACTTAGTGCAGATTATGAAATTCATGAATGCTAATGAGCTCACACCTCATTTGCATGCTCACAGTACTGAGAGGGATGGATCTGCACTACATAAAGATAATCATGTAGGTAAGGAATTTGTGTTGTAGTAGGGGAGACTGTTTGGATCCAGAGAGTGTGATACCACAATTTGCTTTAAAAACATGTTACTAGTTTAACAACTGACTTGTTGCCATATCTTTCAACTGTACAGATTTTTGCAGAACATCAAGATTTTTGCCTCATATTGTTATTCTGTTTTTTTTTATAAAATTATGGTCTTCTTGCAAATTAGTGGCAAATCATTAAAGACTAAAGTTAAAAAATAAAGATAGACATTTCAGTTGCAGAGTTCATACCATTCAGAAAATACATGCTAACATAAAACCTGTTATTCTATCAACGTTCTAAGTTTGTAAGAGAAATATTTAAAAATGGTCCCTATTTCTGAGCTGTTGTCCCACTTTTATTTATGGCTTTGTCCATATTTCTTGTGCTAAGAGGTTGAGAGGTATGCTTGCTGTACAGGTATGTTGCTGTTTTTCATTACAAATTGATGTATTTTAACATTACTGATGGACTGCATTTCACAATACACCTATTGGTTTACTGGCTGCATTTTTCTCACCAGCTGTTGGCATAGCCATGTATATCAGTTAATTCTTGACCATTAAAATATTTCTAAAGAATGACATCTGGCATTTAATGGAAAGTTTAATATGGAAAGCTGACCATTTATTGCAGAAGAGTGTTGTATTACTTATTTGCAGGGTAATGCAGAAGAGTGTTGTATTACTTATTTGCAAGATAATGCAGAAGAGTGTTTTATTACTTATTTGCAAGGTCAGCGTTTTTTTTGCATTAGTAGCGCACAAAATTGTGTTAACCCGTGATTAATTATGTTAAACCTGGCTGCCCTCCACGGAAGTGAATATCTCACAAAAGTTTTATCCATTTTTCTTTAAAAAGTATATATTGTTTTTGTTAATGCTGCAATGTGCTGCAGTATAACAGAAATGTTTGTCATCTTAGCATTTTGTTTAATTCTTTGCCAGAGGGGTGTATGATCCATATTAAGTTGTGTGTACTCATATGAAGCCTTATGTTTTCATTTATTTTGTGTATGATGGATGGATGCACTCAGAGATATTTGTTGTGTTAATCATTTTTGGTTTACTTATGTATTTTTTTCCTTTTATCTTTCCTCTTGGACATGGCTATGCCACCCAAGACATCTGCATCCTGTAAACCACCATATACTGATGCTGAGAATGAAGTGATCATTCAGGCCCTACAGCACCATGGGTCATTCATCACAGAGAGAGGCAGTGGTGAGAAGTCCTCCTGTGACCTCTCTGGTAGTAGGTGGTCAATGATTTGAATGTGGTCAGCAGTCATGGGCATACCTATTCCAAAATAAGACATAGGGCTAGTGATATGATCACACATGCCAGACATAAAGTAGCTACAATTGCCCAGGTATGTGTAACTACAGGGGTGATTATACTACTGTACCACCCTTGACTGAAACAGAGGAGATCCTGTTCACTGTCCGAGATTCAGGCAGCTCAACACAGTGTTCACATAAAATCACTGATGTTGGGGCTGATGTGCAAGACAACCCAAATGTGCCTACTGCAAAACTTTAAGGTATGCAATAAAACTGAATAATTCTTATTGTATATATATAAATATATGTTATATATGTTTATATAGAGAGCCAGCAAGAAGGGTGGGATGGAAGAGACACTGAGGGAGACAGAGAAGAAGTGGTGAGTGGGTGGGGGGAGTCAACTGGTCAGTAAAGTTTTCTATGAAATGTATTATATTCTACAGCTGTAAAGGAAATTGTTTTCTGTTTATTATGTCATTTGCTTTGTGGTGCTTGTCATCTGTGTTTCATCTCCCCTTCTTATATGTAGGCAGATCTGATTCTCTTTTTTCATGACCACCTGTACATGGTAAGCATAACTTTTGTATTCCTATAAATGTACAACTGAAAACGACTTGTTTTCTTTGCATTAGCATCTCTTAATTTTTAATGTACATTTCGCATAACATACATTTTATCATTGTTTATTGTACTTCTCTCTTTGTTGTGTTGATTACTTGTTATCATAGGTGATCCTGCCTGTGCATTGTAGAACTCCTACTGCTTGATGTTAGAGTATCAGTAGCTTCTGATGATGTCGGCATTGATGAAGAGGCATAGTATGGAGGTGCAAAGAGTTAATCTAAAACTGAGGTTGTGACTCCAACATCTCCTGTTCCTATTTTGGACACAGTCAGCATGCCTGTACATACCCAGGACACAGAGACTTCAGACATAGGTCAAGTTGAGGGTGACACAGTTGATCAAGGTAGTGTGGTAAGTCTAGTTGCAGGACTGGTTGATTCTCTCCATAGGCAGTGTGAGGTGAGGTGAGGTGAGGTGCCACACAGGCAGGTTGGTAGAGGTGCTCAGAGGAGACCTGCTATCCACCCTCCTCCTGATGTTGCTGTGTCAACAGCTGCCATGTCATGTATGTGTAGGGCCATCATGGAGGCACAGACATGTTCAACCAGGGCCTCAGAAGAAACAGTGCGAGTACTAAATGTCCTGCATTCTGATGTATGGGGCTACCAGAACCATATGGGTGACTCGTTAGATAGAATGAATGACACACTGGATCAGGTGGGTCTATATTATCTTATCAAAGAGGCATTACAGCAAATGCCTCTTCATCAACCCCTAAAGAACGTACCCCAAGTTCAGCGAACAGCCAATTCAGGGATTTTTTTCCTAGGGAAAAAAATCACTGATCCAGCCAGAAATGAAGCATCACTACAAACACATAAAAGTGGGGGGATTTGCCCCCCACACCCCCAATGTGGGGGCTTTAACCCCACACCCCCCTAACTAAATATACCAACTCTGAGATTGCACTACAGTGGGGAAAGGGACAAATTCACACTGATGGCCAAGCAACTTTTTCCCTAGGAAAAAAATCACTGAATCAGCTGTTCGCGGAACTGGCGGTTCATTCTTTACAGGTCAATGAAGATGCATTTGCTGTAATGCCTCTTTGATAAGATAATAAAGACTCGGATCAGGCATGTCTGTAATGAAGCATCTTCTGAGGGAGGGTCAGCATCATCCGGTGTTAGCCGATATGGCTGTGCAAGATTCTACATCCATAGTGGTACTACTTCCACTGCTCTGTCAGTGATTGCAGTGTCCACACCCAGATGTGGTAAGCCATATGGTTGTGGTCCAGAACATAACTGTGATGAGAACACATCCAGCAGACATCACTTATATTCAGGGAGCACCCTGAATTCTAGCCAGTGCCATGGAACTAGCAGTGCAACTCCTGGAAGCGGTAGTTCTTGTGGTCGGGGGCAACAGTGCTGAACTGACTAGTCTACAGTGCATGCCTCACACCTGTCTTAGGTGCAAGGATGTAGTCCTATCATAATTCTTGATTGTGTTTATACAGATACACACACACATTCAACAAATACTTGAACTCCATACCACCTCACACACACACACACACACACACACACACACACACACACACACACACACACACACTACATATCTAAACAGTACTGCTGACTGTTATACATATCTTGCTAGCGACCCAGAAAATTGGATACTTAAAGAATACATTTTTGATTAACTTGCACACACTCACTTCTCTGATGTCAAGCTTACAGTCTTGTACCCCTCTCAAGTGATGATGACTGTGCCTTGTCCTTTGCAACTTTGGGTTGCATGTATGCCCGATGCACAGAGTGGTAGTTAATGCTTGCTTACTCAGAGGCTTCCTTTACTGCAAATGTATTGCAGAAGAAATCTTTTTTATTTATCATTCATTATCAGTTCTGAATAATTGGTTATGTAATTGTTGACCCTCACTGTATTTCTGTTATTATTTTGAGTAATGCAGTCAAAGTAGGTATTTAAGTATTGCTTAATGGTATACTTGTGCAAATTATGCTACCATTCATCTGCTCACTGGTTTACATGCAGTGCTCAGCTAAAATGCTTGATGCACAGTATTGAGGAAACTCCATAGCAGTATTTTGCAAACTTCAATCATAAGCTATTACTGACATTACTGTACACCTGGGACATGTTCTGCCTTAGGGACATATAAGAATTTGCATATGACAGTAATCAGTTATATAACTTTTTTTTTAATACATGTTCCAAACTTACCTTGTTAATACTGCAATACATGATGTGTCCTTGGCGGTTGTGTCTGTGAGATACTAACAGAACATAACCATTACATGGTTAAGTAAAGGTTGTGCAGTGTTTCATGAATCAGTTTTAATATTTGTGTGTGCTTAGGCTCTTAGCTTTTCACTTAGGTAATCAGTGTGTGTACTGTCCTTTGCCTCTTAGCCAGAGCCATGGCATATTGTAAATGTCTATGTCTGCCGGCAGCATCAGCAACTGGTGTCTCTCCCTCAGACTGCCTGTGGTCCTCCCCCAAGTTGTCCTTGTTGAAGGTGTTTCATGAGAATTATATTATGCAACATGGAATAGACTGTCAGTATTTCAGCAGAGGTGGCTTGATCATACTGCAGGGCACATCCTGATGTGTCTAGACATTGGAACCTAGATTTGAGCAAGCTGAATACACATTCTATGATATTCCTAGTTTGAGCATGTGCATCATTGTATCCTTGTTCAGTGGGGTTGTGTGGGTTGGTCATGGATGTCATGGGTCAAGGTTACAGTGCATAATCTACATACCCCACTAGATGCCCTTGAGGAAAGTCACTCCTAGAAAACCTTGTGTACAGCTTACAGGTATGCCATAAGTGTGAGTCATGAAAAGTGCCTTGGTTACCTGCACAGACATTACAAATGATCCCCTAGGCATTACAGACAACCTGACAGTTTATAGAGTGGTAACATTTCCTGTTAATGTATCTCCTTCCCTATTCACCTGGTGGGGCTTTTATTTCTCTGTGTGTGCAATCTATGGCCACGAAAACTTCAGGAAAGTGTGCTATTGCATAACATTCCTGCATGGTTCTTGCTCTCTCCTTTGAGATATGTGGAAAACAGATATGATCCCTTGCATGTTGTAACATGTATTTAGAAACTTAGAAGTTGAGGTCTGTGACACCCCTAATATACCCCATGGGTCTCTGGAAAGTAGCTGTAGCTAGTATACATAAAGCTACATATACCTTTATTTCCATTAGGGTTCTCCATGATGTTCCTGGGGCCCCAAAGGTTGCATATTTTGACTAGTTTTTCCCTGTCTGTCCAGTATCACACTATAATTCCTGTGTCATCCCATATGGGTGCTAACCCTAACCCAATGCTGCCCCTTCCTTCAACCCTAACCTTACACCTTACCTTCATAAAAACCTTCCCATAACACTGTCACTACACAAGACATATTGTGTCACACAAACATTCACAAATGCATAGAAACAACACTAGATCTATCCCTTAACCTAATCCTCACCCTAATGTCAAAATACACAAATTTGCACACAAAATTATAACACCTATCCTTCACTCATCCCTGAACTTAACCCTAATTCACATACACACATACATACACTTTCACCCCTCCAACCCCATTTACCAGTCTCTATATCTCACACCGTCAACATTTCCACTGTTCAGTTATAGTTACAGTTGACATTAAACCACATCCCTTGCATTTGACAAAAAAATGTCATTTTCTCAAAATGCAAGGGACCCATTGTATCATAACACATAAATAGTCTTGGAAAAAACGAACACTTTCTTAATACTCAGTGACACCCAAAAGATTGCATAATTTGATAAAGAAAACAAAAACTGTCTCAAGGCTCAACTATAAACAAGCAGTAAGTTAAAAATAAATAAATAACTTGGTTTCAGAAATAGAGGAAATACTAAATGCATTTAAGAAATACTACCAAGGATTTAATCAATATAAATGCTGGTTAGACTTGAATAAATCTCCAGTTATAGAATTTGTGAAGGGTCATAGCTTTAAAACACTTTCTGAAGCAGGTGAAGTAATTAGTAAAATAAAAGAACTTTAAAATAGTAAAACATCAGGAATATACGGAATAATAGCTCAGCTGTGTGCAATACAGTATTGACAGATATTCAGTCAAAGAATCTGATTCCTCCATCATGGAGATATTTTTCAATTGCACCAGTTCCAAAACAAAAATAAAGATACATTCAACGGCATAGACTGAACTCCATGTTAAATACAGATTATAAAATATTTATTTCAATAATAGTAGATAGGTTTAAAGATGCATATCCCTAATCTGATTGTAGAAGACCCAACAGGATTTATATTAAAGAGACACAGGACAACACTAAAGTAAGTGTAACTTTACTGGACATAAATAAAAAAGCCAGCATTTATCAGTCTAGATATTGAAAAGGCTTTTGATTCTGTCAGTTGGATGTCTGTTTTTTAATGTATAAAATATGTATGTTTTTCCAAACTAACCAATACAAGTAATAAGTAACACATTTGGATCACTGGACCTGTGTTAAGGTACGATAATTTTTATCACAATCTCTTGACTTGAAAAAGAACAACAAACAAGATGTTTTCTGTCTCCCCTTTTGTTTGCCCTGGCAGCTGAACAATTAGCAATAGCAATAAGACAAAATACAAAAATGTGTAGAATAAAGGTAAGTGATAGTTCTGAATTAAAAATACTTCATTTTGCAGGCTATGCTTTATTAACTATTACAGGTATTAAGTACTGTTTAAATGAAATACATAAAATTATAGAAAATTTAGAAAATTTGTCAGGACTAGTAATTAATAGAAATCAAGGTCTCTGCTATTGAACTCTGCTCATGACTAAAAATCATCCAACAGTCATTGCTTTAACTCAGGCACAGAAATATAATATTTAGGAATATATTTGAAGGAATATACTGAAGAAATAGAAAAAGTGAATTATAAGAAAACTATTGTAGAAATAAAAATAAACAACTGGAATAACATGATTTTTAGCTTTGAAGAAAGATTACTGTTTATTAAAATGGTTTACTTTCCAAAATAGTGTATATAATTAAAACCACTGCTTTGGCACCAGTCAAAAAATATTTAGGCTAGATTTGGAAATAAGTGCCTGTGTTCATATAAATTGCAACAGCCAAAACTTGCATTTTAAAAATATTGGGAAATGCAGTTCAGAGACTCATGTAGCTGTAAGGAGGAAGACCTCAATATTGGCTAATTTATCTCTCTCTGAATCAGATGTAATATCTTAATCTCTCTCTCACACACACACACACACACACACACACACACACACACACTTTGAGATTTAGTGTACATGAAACTATCCACTCAAATGCATGCAAAGACACATTCACCCATTCACACGAACACACACCTTTCAACTGCCCCTCATGTTACAAAACATCCCTAATTTGGTTCTTATTTTTGCCTTGTCTGTTATTAAGGACATCACCGAGGATCACAGTTGGTCAGTAATACCAAACATTAGAGTTTCATGCTTCTTACTATTCAGTAAATGCATTGTAATTGGCTACGTATATGGCTTCTCACAAACTGTTAACTCCCCAACCAGGATTAATAAAGCCAATAACAAAGAAAGTACCTTAGACTGGATTTGTACTAATACTCCTCATTAAACATACAAAGTAGGAACCCTCCCAGATGTCCTAAGTGACCACTCTCTTAATTATATCATCAGACATAAAACCAACCTAACTTACCCAAACACATTTAGAACAGTTCACACCAAAAAGCATTTTAACCCTGAACTTTTCCAAACAGAACTCAAGCAGTATAACTGATCGCCACTAAAATCCCTCCCACTAAATGAAGCAGTGGAATACTTTAATTCCACATTCTTAGCCATCCTTGACCACCATGCCCCAGCTCGCTCTATTAGAAATAAAGCTAAGCCTGCCCCATGGCTCTCAAACGCTACTAGGCAAAAAATCCTCCTTAGAAACAAATTCTGGGCAAAATGGCATACCACTAAAAATCCTACAGACCACCAAAACTTTAAACAACTTAGAAATAATACAAAAAAAGCTATCCTCTTAGATAAAAAAACTTCTACTTCCAACTACAGCAAACTTACCAAAAGAAACCACAAATGTTTTGGACTAGCATTAACAGACTACTATACCCAGGTCAATATATCACACCTAACCCACAAGGCTCTAACCTTGAGAATCCCACACAAACTGCTAATGCCTTTAACTCTTTCTTTACAGATGCCATACAAACTCTTGCTAGTCAACTATCTCCAGGTACCTCAAATCTGCCTACTTCTACTACTAGCCCACTTCCATCATTTCAATTACAAGCTCCCTTCTCTAAAAACTAATACCTACCACTCCCTAACTACCAGCAGAATACCTGCAAAAAGGAGCTAAAACCATAGCCTACCCCATTTCCATTCTGATTAACTGAACAATAAGTGAAGGAACTATCCCATCTCTTTGGAAAATCTCTCACATCATCCCCCTACATAAAGGTGGGAACTCTAATGACTTTTCAAACTATCATCCTATAGCTCTACTATCTCCGCCAGCAAAAATAATGGAAAAATGCATCCATAAGCAACTACTTAACCACCTACTCCAAAATAACTTACTTGCCAACTGTCAACATGGATTTAGACCATTCCACAGTACTACCACTGCCCTGATATCCTTCACAGACTACATTACCAAAAACGGTAACAACAATATCCTTTCCTCTGCAGTCTTTATTGATTTATCTAAAGCTTTTGATATGGTTAATCACAAGCTACATTTAAATATACTCAAATCCCTTTCACTTGAACCCCTAACAATAAATTGGTTCAAATCTTATTTAGACAATAGACAGCAGGCTGTGCTATGGAATAATAAGCTTTCTACATGCCTCCTCATTTCCCTTGGTGTTCCCCAGGGCTCCATTTTAGGCCCACTCCTATTTTCCATTTTTATTAATGACCTTCATTCAGCTATTCCTCAAGCCACTTGTATTCAATATGCAGATGATTCCACAGTAATCTGTTCAGCCACTTCTCCAACTGAACTACAGTCCCTTACCCAAAAAGCATTCAGTACAGTAGAACAATGGTTTTTGAAATGCTGCCTCCTCCTAAACCCCCAAAAAACTAAACTTTTACTTTTCACTCCAACCCATAAGTCCACCCCAGTATATTTCACACTCATATCTAATAATGGCACTGTCATATCTCCTGACCCAACCACTACACTCTTAGGTATAACAATAGATAGCAATCTTAACTTTGATACTCATATAAACAACACAATAAAAACAGTCAACAAGAAATTGTGGTCCCTCTAGAGAATCAAACC
Organism: Protopterus annectens; assembly: GCF_019279795.1. Lineage (NCBI taxonomy): Eukaryota > Metazoa > Chordata > Ceratodontiformes > Protopteridae > Protopterus > Protopterus annectens. Next base: position 1,362,126,371 of record NC_056725.1, read on the forward strand.
CTTTCTTACAACATTAGCCAGGACTGCTATAGCCAGAACTCACCTAATCTCCACTCGACTCTATGCTTCTCCTATATACACTAATCTCTCTAAAAACACCCTCAACAAACTGGTAATGTCCTATAGTAATATTGTCAGATTTGCTACTGTCTCTCCTTTTAGAACTCATCATTGTCTTAATCTAAAGCAACTAGAATGGCTAGAGTTTCAAAATCAGCTTCAATTTCACCAGCTTGCTATTGCCCATAAGACCCTGTATCTACCTACCAACACTCCAATACTCACTAACCTCATTACCTCTTACAACAATCTTAAAAATTTACGCTCCTCAAACAAACTACTTATCTATACTAGCAGATCCAACAACTTGGCAGGTGACTCTCTATTCTCTAATATTGTTGGAAAGCACTGGAATCTCCTACCCACTGAACTCTTATCTCTGTCTTCACTAACACTTTTGAAACAGAAACTAAAATTATTTCTCAGTACACATTGGTTATGCCCTTGTACTAACCCTGACTAACTTTCTTCCTTTATACAAATGAATACTCTTCACCCTTACAGACTTATCCTTAAAGAACCAAATGACCAGGTTATTGCAATTTAAATCTTTGTATATATGTATATAGTTACATATTTTGTACATTACCTTATACTGCTTGTGTTATGCTTACTATGGGTATTGTATTTTTATTAAAACAGTTGTCTTAAACTCGGACTGTTTAAACATTCCATATTGTATATTGTATATGTGTTGGAGCTTTTCTCCCCGGGCCTCTACTGAAAATGGACATGTATCCAGTTAGACTAGCCTGGTCAACAAATGTAAAATAAATAAATAAAAATAATGCAAAACCTGTTGTTCTATTAATATTTTAAGTGAATTATTGTAATAGTTAAAATTGTTCATGATTTCTCTACCTTTTCTTCCTTCCACATGTCCTAAAACATCCTTTCCCATTTCTTAATACTAATCCTCCATTGTTCTCCTTTTCTCTCCTTATACCAAGTTCATTTCCAGGTATGCTCCATTGCTCTTTAGATGCTGCTGATGCTATGAATTAATCATACTCTATTTAAATCTATATTTGTTAATTATTTTCAAAGACATGCATCTGCAGTGTTTCTCCCAAGGCCTCCTCTGAAAAGTGGCTTCATTCCAAGTAGGACTTTCACAGTAAACAAATGTTAAATAAATAAATAAATAAATAAAATTGTATACCTCTGTTAACTATGTTCTTTATGTAATGTACTTTCTAGTGTTTTTATCCCCAGAAAAAAAAATTGTAACTCCTTACATGATGCTGCTATTAATTAATAATAGTCTGTTTAAATGTTGTATATTTGTTGATTACATGCATACCTCTGTTCACTATGTTCTTTATATAATGTTGGAATTTTTCTAGAACTTTTCTTTCTTGCCTGCACTGAAAAGGGGTAGCTTTCTGCCCAGTAGGACTACCTCGGTAAAGAAATGCAATCCATAAATAAATAAATAAATGTTGTGTCTATGCTCTACCATTATTTTTGGCTTGTCCCTGAATCTTAAACAAAGAAGTTGAGAGCTATGCTGGTGGCTGACACCCCCCTCAGTCACTCCCCCACACATGTACAAACACACGTATTTTCACAGACATGCCCCTGCATGTGTACAGTCACTGTACATGACACACAACCCCCTCATCTGATCACACTTAAGCTCACACACACACACACACACACACACACACACACACACACACACACACACACACACACACACACACACACACATGCCTACTGAATCAGTCCCATAACTAGCACTCCCTACTGAGACCACCCAGGCATACAATCACAGGCACTGTCACACATACACACACACATGCCTACTCTACCAGTCCCATAACTAGCATCCCTACTGAAACCACCCACTGTACCCAAGCACACAATCACGCACACTCACACACACACACACACACACACACACACACACACACACACACACACACACACACACACACACAAACACACATGCACACACGCACACACACACCCACACACACACACACACACACACACACTCACACACACACACACACACACACACACACACACACACACACACACACACACACACACACACACACCTACTGTACCAGTCCCATAACTAGCACACCTACTGAGACCACCCTGGCACACAGTCACACACACTCACACACAAACATACAGTCACCTGAAGCCATTCATAGCCCTACACACACTTACACCCCCACCACCTCATCAGTAGACTTACCGGCACATGCCTGCAATGCCATTGCTCCCATTGGAAGTAGTGGTGGATCATAGCAGTTTGGCTATGTCTGCCTGAATGACTCAGTTGCATAAATCTCCTTCCTGTAGGCATTTATTGGGGAGACCACATGGCTAATTAGCAAAGGCTGCTTCCCCGGAATGCTTCATTAGCACTGCCATGGAAATGGCCCATTGTGGTGAGTATCCTGTGCAGAATCATGACAATGGCCCTGTCTCTGAATAAGAAAGTGTGTCAGCCACTTTCAGGGGTTAGCCACCCATTTTAGGACTTACCACTGATGGTAGCACTTCCTGATTCCCAGCCATAAAGGTATTGAAGGGTATGATCTTAAGGGTTATGTGGTACCCTAAGAAACTGAGAATAGCATATATACATCACATAAGATAGTGGGAAAAAGGGGTGTAAAATTTCCTGATTAATAAACATATGTACAGTCTGCTTTTATCACAGATGTTATTTGTTGGCTCGATAATTCATATAAGTTCACCTGGAAGGGGTTATACTTACAATTATTCAAGGATAGGAAATAGAATATTCCTAAACAAGTGATGCAAATTCTAAACAATAAAATAGGGTTAGTAATACTTCTTTTTAATATAATACAGCTTTTTCTGACAGTATCACAATATGCCAGTAATATACTAAAAAATCTTAAAGCTTTTTTATATAAACACATGAAACTAAAAGATTGGTTGTATATTATTTACTCCTTTTGTGCAAAAAAAGTTTAATTAAGGATTCATCTGACCTAAAAGGGTAGTATGGAGTGACAAAGAATGTACTGGATGGGATAATTGTTTTCCTGTTTCAAATCAAAATCTCAAGAGTGTAGATAATATGACATGTGAGTATGGTTTGAGAGGGGAAGAATGGCTAGATTTACAGGGAGTTAGAAGATCGACAGAAAAGACTTTTCCCTCAGTAGAATTTATAACTAATTGTAAAATACTAAAGGTTTTGGAATATTTAAGTAAAATTATATTTAAAAACAAAAAAACTACAAGATCATTTTTATCTGTTGTATTTGGAATTATAATTGTATATAAGGAAATATTAAATGATAGATTTTGAAAGTTTATTTTTTAAAAACTATATTGTAATCTGTCCAAGAAGGATTGAAGTGTTATATTGAAGTCATTGGGAAAGATGACAATAGCACAGTTTTAGAGAATATTTACTTATACATGTCTTCAAAGAGCTTCTTACACACATGATAGATTATTTAAAATAAATAAAATTAATAAAATAAACTGTTCAGAGATGTAAATTAGAAATTAAAGCAAGAGTGGAAACATATACTGTATGAATTAATATTTTGAAAGAATTTTGAGAAAACGTTAATTATTTTGTGCAAGCTTTATGGTCAGATTTGTTTTTTCATTAGTAAAGAAAATACAGTTATGAAAAATCTTAACATAAGAGATGGCCTTCTGTTCACTGTTGCAGTATTCTTCACCTAAGGGATCTCCTGCCAAGGATAGCCCAACATCTGTCCAGTATACAAAAGCCTTTAGCTCCTATAGGTGCCGTACCTCACACGTATGCTCCCCATATATGACATAGGGCATAAAGGTGATGTATGGACACAGATACTCAGAAATCAAAAAGCCCCATAATGAACAGAATATCCTCAGGGTCAGATATAAATATGTGCATCCAGAAAGAAAAAAGTAGAAGGAAGAAGGGAGAAGGGCCCCTTAGCCATGAGGCAACCAGAACACATGGCAAGAGTCAGTACAGAGGGGGAAGGAGGAAGGGGCCAAATACTTTAACAGTGAAGAGAAGGACATCTGCTGTTATGGTAAGATTTTACACAACTGTACTATGTCCTTCCATATCACTGTTGTAGTATTCTTCACCTAAGGTTCTTCACTCTAGAAGAAGCCAGGAAGGAGGAAAGTAGCAGAGAACCCTCCATGAACATATGCAGGATAGCCCTAGCAAAGCTTGCCCTGGCTGTAGAAACAACGTCTAGTTTATAATGTTTAGGGAAAGCATGAAGAGAAGACCAAGTAGCAGCCTCAAGGATATAATTGGTATGCAGACCTTTGAAAAAGGCACCTGAGGTGGCAACTGCCTTATTAGAATGTGCCTTCACAGAGGAGGGAAGACATTTGCCATGAAACAAATAACAAAAGGAAATGGCCTTAGAAATCCAGAAGGAGATAGTTTGCTTAGAAAAAAAAGTCCTGGGAATAAACGGAAACATAAAGCTGCTAAGATTTGCGAAAAAAAAAAAAAACTTTAGTTTAATCTAAATAATATCTGACCTACTCATGTAAATCCTAGATGAGAAAAACTTCTCACTGGCAGACTGTGAAGAAGGCAAAAAGGAAAGAAGATGAATAGACTAATAAAGGGACAACTCATAGACCACCGTGGTCATAAATGAAGGGTTAGTATGAAGAGACATCCTGTCTCTATGAAAAACTAAAAAAAGAGGAATAGCCATGGTAGCCTGAAGTTCAGACACACTCCTCACTGAAGTAAGAGCCAAAAGCAAAACAGTCTTCCAAGTACAATGTTGCAAGGAAGCTGAAGCAGAAGGCTCAAAAGAAGCCTGGGTCAATTTCTCAAGCACAAAATTGAGATCCCAAGAAGGTGAATTAGCTTCCTGTGAGGACTGATATGAAGGGTGCCTTTAAGGAATTGCTTGACCTTGAACCTAGAGTTCAGAGGAGGATTTAAGGACAGACAATCAGAAATTGCTGACAGGTGAGCTTTAACTTAAGAATATGCCAACCCACCATGACGCAGATCACACAAATGACAAAGAGAACCAGAGGGATCCCCATAGATAAAGGATCCTGATGACAAGAGAGGTGCCATGCAGAAAATCTTTTCCATCTGGGCATATAGAATTTTCTGGTAGTGGGTTTCCTGGCCTCCTGCAGAACCCCAAGCTCATCCTGAGAAAACAAAAAGTTGCCTAAAAGAGATCAAAACCCTATCACCTACAGTGTCAGTTGAAGAGTGGAGAGATGAGGATGGATGAGAAATCCCTTGTCTTGTGTGAGACAATCCAC